>NC_046383.1:33736736-34016633 GCF_011125445.2 Fundulus heteroclitus | reverse complement strand
ACATGAGAAAGTATTAGAAATCACAAGGGGTGTAATACTGAGACTCACTGCAATCACCATATGGTTGAAACCAATTACGAATAGGGCCACATTTGATAAAACAACATTACAACATCAATCTGTGAAATCAATGTAAAGGTATCATGACCAGTAAAAAAAAAAGCTAACCTAAAATGTCTCCATGTCCATGAATGAACGGTTTCAGATGATAGCCATGCCAGTCAATATTCGAGCCATAAAGCATAAAACACCCTGCTGAGTTTCTGACAACTGCAGTCTTGGAGAAATGCTTTTGGAGGACAGTCTCACTTCTAGCTTGTCACACATTCTGACGATATCTCAGGCCTCCTTTGCATCACATTTCAGCAGACAGGGCTCCCCTCTGGCATTAGTTTTCAAAAAGCAGGGTAAGATGTCCTTGTGCTACGGTCTCCACACAAGTCCCTCGGTGCCTTAGAAGCCCCCCTGAGACTCTTACCAACTGCTCTCTCTGAGTGTCTCTGGTGTCATGGGGTTTGTCACCATGATGGACAGGAATATGACGAGGCTTGTTGCAGTGGGCTGATTTGAAGTTACTAATGCTGTTAATGTCAACACATTTAATTCTACATGAAGCTGTTTTCCCAAACACTAGGTAAAGTTACCTTACCAAACCTAATTTTGTGAAGTTAGACACTTAACCCTAAAGACTTGTGGCTATAGTTGCTGTAAAAAGTCATTCTGCGTGGCGTTCAAGGAAACTGGAAAAAAATGCAAATGCAAGCCACGCATTCCTACTTTTTAATGGTGTAAAACCAACCATTTTACATATTTAGAATGTCCTGGTTGTACTGTGACAACATTTGAAAAAGGTGAAGTTTTTCAGATACTTTTGCAAAGCGCTTTATATCAGAACGTATAAACATAACTGAAATAAAAAAAAATGTGTGTGTTTTTATCAGCAGGCTTTAGGGCCGAATCCATCCTTCCCATGAGTACTTGGGCCACATTAGATATTGGAGAAAAACATGCAGACGGCCACTAAAGTTTCTACAGTAAAACAAGGCAATCCAGTATGAAATCTTTCTATGAAGAAGGGTTTAAATTTTAATCAGTGATAGATTATTGAAAGTAATACGGTCATAATATAAGCTGTCATCTTAGAGTATTATATTATGCAGCTTAAGCAGGGAAGTTTTTCATTATCTGTTATTACATTTACTGTCCGTTCAAATTTTGACTGATACTCTGAGTGATGAATGTTTGATCAGTGGTTACAGCGAAATGTCATCATAAATTACAGAATGTCACACTCAGAGCAGAAAAGAATTTTAGATAGAAGATGTCATTTATATTAACCCACCTCTTCTTTAATTGCCTCTGACACCCCCTCTGCAACAATGAAATTTTTATTGGCAATAGAATGTGAAATTATTACAACTACCTGAATGAAAAAGTTAATGTTTTAATGCTACCAGTGTTAACAGGAAGATGCATATTTATTATAGTGAAAAACTGGACACACTAATTGTCCATAATATGGGCTGCAAAACTGTAAAGTAGAATGAAAATATTTGACTTTTTAGAACTTGTTCATTAAAAATAAGAGACGCCATTAAATAAGGAACATATGAAGAACATGTTAATTTCTGATCACTTTCTCCTTTGTCTTTGGAAAAGAAAATGGTTTACTTGCACGTAAACAGAAATTACCATGGTCTTATTAATTTAGCCAAGCATATTAACAAAAAATGTTTTTTCTCGCCAAGGAAATTTGGGCACGCTATCTTTAAATAACTAGTCTTCCCCCCTTTGGCTGAAATAACTTCAGCAAGACTCTTCTTGTAGCCATCTAACAGTCTCTGACATCAATCTGAGGAAAGTGTGCCATGCTATTCACTTTCATCCATGAGAGCTTGTTTCAAACTTCCCCCACAGTATCTCAGGGGATCACGATTTGGGCTTTCACACCAGGACTTTGTATTTCTTCCTTGCTTGCCAGTTCTTGGTGAATTTTCTGGTGTGTTTTGGGTCATTGAAGTTACAGGGTTCAGATCCTAGTCTTTGTTTGAATTCTTTTTTAAACTTCTGTCTGGCCATCATGGTTTTTCTTATACAGTAAAGTTTTCCCACTTGCATGCCTCCCATGAAAATCAGTTATTCTCTCTCTTTCTTTTACAGCCATATACTTTCACATCACAGCAGCAAGAAGCTGCTGTAGATCGTGATGATATTTTGGGGTTTTTGGACATCTCTTGGCATATTGCATTATGCTCTTGGGGTGAACTTACTTTGACAGACAGACCGGGGCAAGTTGGTAGATGTTTGGAGTGTATTACACTGTAAATAATTTTCTGTACAGCTGATTTGAAAAACATAGAATGCACAGTTGTATGCATAAGGTACTAAAGCTGGAATAGTTTGTCTGCATAATGCCTCCTCCATAAGCCCGCCTAGGGAACCAGAAGGCTTTGTCTGCAGAAATAATGTGCTTCAGTCTTCCAACAAGAGAAACACAGTTTCGGTTTATTATTCCATCCATCCATTGTCTACTGCTTATCCGAGAGCGGGTCGCAGACGCAACAGGCCCAGAAGAGAAACCCAGACATTCCTCTTCTCAGGAACATCCTCTGGCTCCAGCCCTCGGGAATCCCAATTCTTTCCCTGGCCAGACCGGATCTATAGTTCCTCCAGCGAGTTCTAGTTCTTCCCCAAGGTCTCCTCCCAGTGGGACGTACCGGGAAAACCCAGAAAATCTGCATTAGGTTATTGATCATCATGCCCCATGTTGACTTGATGGTAAAACTAACATGTGCTTCAAAAAAGCTGCACAATATACTACCATGAATATAGCATGCCAGTCCTCTAGTTGCTTCTTTTTTTCCCATTAACATAACATGTCAATACATCATAAGACCTGGAAAAGCACCTGATTGATTATTCATACATTTGTCATGTTATCAGGTGTAGCTTGAAGACCCTGGAAGAAGAGACTGGTTCAGTCCTGAGCTCCTATAGAGGATACAAATATTTTGAATATTTGTTTTGGAAAAATTCTCACGTTTGCAATATTTTGTAATAACCCACATATTATTAATGTATTACAGCTGACTTAATTGAAAAGAGGCAGCATGAGCTGACGTGATCACTACTGATGTTGTTTCATGTAGGTAACCTTTCAGCCTGCAGCAGAAGAAACTATACATTGAATCTAAAATATCTCCATACACCTCAGGTGTAATTGAATTCATTCTGAATCTTCCACCTAAATGCACATATCATGGTAAATCCTGTGAAAACCAATTACAAAAGATTGGTGGGTATTGCATAGGGAAAAGAGACATCGCAAAAGCAAATTAGGCTACATATGGCTTAAAAGATTTAGATATGGGATCAAGACAAGAAAGCAGACAAGAAGAACTTCATGTAGTGAGATAAAGTAGCGATAATACCCAAAGCAAAGCGGCATTAGTTATACTTCTACAGCCTCGAAGCCTTGCATGGAATACAGCATAACAGAGGCTTTAATACACTTGATCTGGGCTTTTATGTTATACTAATTCGGGTCTTTTAATTGGTTGATTTGAGCTGTCCTTTTCTCAGAGTAGAATGTTAATGCAACATATCATTCTAATAATTCTCTAAATGTGAATATATGCACACTATTTTTTTGTGTACATTTTCTCCAATTACACAATATCAACATTGCACATACATGCTCACACCACTCAAAATCTATTAAATGAGCCTCAAAAAGCTTCAGAAAACAACTCTCTTTTTTGCATCCATTGGTCATTTTTATTGCATATTTGCACTCAGAAATGTTAGAGGTCATTTAAATAAGTTTGCTTCCTGGCTCAGACATTGCTTTCGAGCACCGTCGTACATTTTCAACAGGACACAAGCGAACAGCTTTTTCAGAAGCTCAATGTCTATCTGCTTTCTAAAACCAGTTTTAGTGTTGAGCTGCTGTCAGGTCTAAGCATCTAAAACATCTGCCAACACAGCCATACTAAAAACCTTCTGGAGAAAATCCTTACGGTTCAAATGACTGAAAGTCTGAGCTGTTTGGTCACAATCACGAGAATCTGGTGGAGTCAAGGTGATGCTTTCCAACCTAAGAGCGCTTTCACAGCAGCCAAGCATGGTGTTGGCAGCATCATGGTAAAGGTCCGGTTCACTGTCACTTGTTGTGGTGTCTCACACAAAGTGGATGGAATAACAAACAAAGAAGAGGAGCCCTTGCCCAAATTATTCAAGTTCTCCTCAAATCAGCACTTATAAGGGTGTAACGTGGACACAATTGGATGTTCCAGGAGGACAATGATCTCAAACACACATTGAAACATATTTTGGAACAAAAAAAGTGGGTTAACATTAAGCCTTTGAAATAGCCCCGACCTCAGCCCAGCAAGAGATCTGTGGACTTTGATTAAAAGATAACAACCAGGAACCAAGCAACATAAAATAGTAGTATAGTATATTCTGCATAAAGGAGCGTAGCGTAAGGTATGTCTGCCCCTCCTGGCAACAAGTTGATATGCCACAACTGTTGTGCACAAGCATGGGAGAAGACAGAAATCATCATATGCTATGACTGCACACGTCATTTGTTTAGAGGCGTAATGCCTTCTGAGGTAAGAAAGTTGTAAGTATTGAAGTTAGACGTTTTTTCGCTAATGCATCGATTACGGAAGACTGAACAAAGTAGCGCACAGCCAAATTTTTCCCAAATCTCTCTCTCATAAACTGACTAATCCAACCTATAGAGGCAACGATAAATAGAAGATAACTAATTTTACACATTGGCCAATTGTAAGGGCATGTATAGGAAAGGAAAGTAATAAACTTGAACTTCAAACCTTTCATGGTGCCCATTTAATGGATTAGTGAATATCTAACCAGGAATATGCCAGAAGCTTGTTGATCACAGCAAAAAAGCCTGCAGTCAAGATGTAACTTGCTGAGGGCACATTCATTCAAACATTGGAGGTGTTGCATCATCAGTCAACCCCTGGAGAAGAAAAAAAATATTTAAATTTGCACTTTATGTGTAATGAATCAGAGGCAGGGGACCCAGAATTCAGCCAGACCAGCAGGGGTTCAGATCAGGTTCTTTATTAACAAAAATCAAAGACTAGGGTAAAAACCAAAAAAAACCTCACAACCAAAAGACGGCACAAAAATAAACAGATTAGCTGGACAGGCAGGGCAGGAACAGACAGAAACAGGGTGGCTCAGATCACTGGAGACAAGGGGTCAAAAATCCAAAAGCAAACCAATAAACAGAAACTTGCAGGAGGAGACTCACCCATACTCAAACAGGCCACCTGGCACCAGACAAAGAACTAAGGAAGGCTTAAATAAGAGGACGGAACAGGTGAGCAGGGCGGGACCAATTAACCAAAACAGATGAAAGCAATTAAGGGAACATACAGACTAATTAAGAATAAACCTAGGATAGAAAGCAAGACAAAGACTAACGAACACGAGCTGACATAAAATAATAAGACCAGATAACTTAAAACAGACTAAGCATTAATCCAAAACAATACAAACAGAATAAATCCTTAGACTGAAAAGTTGGCTAACTGAAAAAATAACCTAAACCACAACAGAACGTTACATTATGTAAAGTTATGAATGGAACTATAGGTATCTGTGCAGTCAGAGACAAAAGCTTTTTTAATGAGAACAGCTACTATGCTGTGGAATAAATTGCTCTAGCAGAGGTTGTGAAGTTGCATCTAAGAACCACTGAATACAGAACTATTAACATGTCACAAAGCAAAATACGCAAAAGTGCTTTTATTGTGACCTTCCACAGCTAACGACACTTGAAGTGTTTCCAGAGTTAGTAGTCTCTCAAACTCTTCACATAAAACGGCTTTTTAATGAGGATCTGAGTGCCCGCTGTGCACACATCATTTCTTTTCAAGTCCTGATTAGACATCGCATCCTGTGAGGCAGAACCTGTAAGACCAACCTGCAGGTAGCTCCAGAGCTTGCATCACCTCAGGCCTGATGAAATGAAACAGCCTGGGATGGCTTCATTCATAAGTAAAATGTTCTGGTCTTAATTCACAAAAAAAATATGTTATATTTATGGAGGAAGTCTGTTTGCAAACAGGGAGGAGAAGAACAACTGGAGTGTATGAGGTGATATAGCCAGGAAGAGGAAACAAATGTGTCTGGGTGCAGGTGATAAATCATGTCACCATTTAGACTCTGCTTCTGTCCAGCATCTTTCATCTCCTTCTGATTTCATTGCTCTTTGCCCCAAGTGCCCTATTTTCTGACCCTGATCTTTTTTTTTTCTTCATCTGTGTGTGTCATTCCGCTCTCTTTAGCCTCAGTCCAACTTTTTTTCTCTCAACTTTCCTGTTCCCATTATTTCCAGTGTTTTGACCTTACCTGACATGTAGTCTCTACATCCAACCGAGAGCTGAAAGCAAGAGCACAGGGACGCCAACTTGCAGCTGAAAACAAACCTTTTTTTATTTTTGCCTTTTTTTTTTTCTTAATTCTTTGTCTCGGGGCATTTTTCAGGGTTATGTTCAGAGAATCCTGCCAATCACAGATTCACAGATCCCACATTTGGTAATGCGCTGACCTTTTCGCTTTCTCTAACTCTTTGGAGCAAACTACTGCTGGCAGTTTTTAACCTTCTCGCCGTGCTTGTGTACAGTGCGGCTGACATAATCCAGTTATTTATCCGAAAAATGATAACCTGAAAAATAATCCCAAAGCCAATAATTGATCTTTAAACTTTGCTATTTGCGTCTTTCTTTATCCCCAGATCAGGAAAACAAAATCCTGTAAAATGTCTGTATGAACGCAGCCTCCTGGCCAGCTCTATACCGTATTTCTGAGACTTTTTGATTTCAAAATCCCACAATATTTCTCATTAAAGTGACGTTTGTCCAGATGAGAAGCATCCAGTTGCCTTCTGTATGTGACTTTCTCTGGTGGGGTGAGTGTAGCTAATTATTGTGGGCCTAACATATGAAGCTGAGTTTTCAAGCTTGATGCCCTGGATCAATGTTTGAGATTATTTGAGACTCTCTCCCTGTTGTGACTCTGCCTGTTCTTTCTTTTTTCCCTATCTGATGGTGACATTTGGTCCTTAATATTTGTGTCTTTATAGTATTGCCTGTGGCAGTTGTCTCAGCATATGATTTTTTTGTAATGTTCCATCATGGTAATCACATCCAGACCTGTCACCGGATCATTATACGTTTTTGAAGCTCCACAGTTTTTGGGGAAATATTCTTTCCTCTTTGTAAAACCCAAATGATTGCCAACCATTACATTTGATGGCACGTATTAAAATATTGGATGTCTGACATATTTATGCTCACAGCGAAAGCTGCCATAAAACGGCAAATCTGAAAGGGGATCTGGCAAAATGTAAGTTTAAGAATTTGGCATTCTCTTTCTGCCCTGTGCACTGCTGGTGTTTGAAGGCCCCCTACACATGGGACTGGGATTGTGCTGCTATATGAAAATCATCCAGAATTTGCCAGAAGATTGCCTTGGCAGGATCGTGGAGAGGTCATCTGGAATCCGTGAAGACCTAACTGTTTTGAGCACAGATAAAACTTTTAAAGTCAAATAGTGGTGGTCCATTATTTTGTTGGCAGCATACCTGCGTTCTGTGGGCAGCAGGAGAGTGGGAGCCTGGTATCAGCTTTGCGTAGATTATCCTTGACGTTTGGCCTGCACAAGCAGATCAACTGGCACGGATTGGTCTTCAGATTATTTGAAGCAGGGCTGGCCGTGCTGGTCTCATGCTCAAAGTAAACCTTGTTGCATTCACACTGGGCTGCTGGAGCTCTGAAACAGTTGTCGTACTGCTCAATGTGGTGTGATGGCTATGCACATGATGCTCAACCACTGCACTGGCTACAACTGAAAGAACCATGCGGCTGATAAAGTCACAGCAATAGTCCTGCTGACAATTAAAAGCCAAGCACTTCCAGGAAGCAGCCGGATTGCTCATTGTGTGCATTCTGGGACATGTATGTTCTATTAGGAAGCTGATTAAATGCAAATGTCAAAGAAAAGCCCATCATGATAATTAGTGATGAGGCAGATGACAAGAAGTAAGAGTGGAAAAGATGCTGGCTTCAGCTGTTTTTGTTAGAACTTTACAGTCGTCACCGCAGGACCTAATAGAAACTGACTTCCCCCTGACTTGAGTATTGGTGGTTAAAATAAAAAAAAATGGATTATTGTGCCACTGGGTTTGGTCCAAGGTTGAACTTGTTTCTCAAAAGCATGTTTTGAGCTGCCACACCCCTGTAAAGAAAATGAGGAGTTCAGCAAACTTTTCTCAGGTTGATTGCAAAGACTGGAAGAAGGCCCCAAGAAGAACCTCACTGAAGTTATTTAAACCAAAGGGCTGAGTCACACTGTTCAGGGCTGGGGTGTCCTAACTTTTCTACAGCCATAAAACATCCTTTTGGTCATATCTCTTTTTAATTGGTAAAACAAGGTGTAATTTCTACTGTACAATCTTAACCTTTTTGCAGAATATATCTTTAAACCAAGTTATACAATAGTTAGATATGTCAACCTCTTACAATTTGCACTAAATATATATGATATTTACACCTCAAAGGAATTACCTGACCATAGATTGAACATCAGCTTAAGTGAAACATTTTTTTTCATAAAGTATAACCACACTGCAACTGTGTAAGACAAGGTATAGAAGAGTTGTGTAATCTAAAATTGATTTTGTTGGCTCTACATTTAATAAATAGTTGTCTCCCCTGGTTGCCTTCTGCAAACACGATGCTACCTTTGTTCCTACTGTGTTCTCTGTTTTTAAACCCTGTAATGAAACAATAAAACAACTAGAGCCTCTTCTCTAAACTAATACTGTTTTCATTCTCCTTAAACATCCTCTGTAGTTAATCCCAAAGCAGAAAGTGGGACATTGGCTTTTTTGGTGGTATGCTTCACAGCAACAGACCTTGTTGTGCTTACTTGGAAGAAGTTTGCACTTTTTCTCTTGGAGTAAAAAAAAAAAAAAAAAACCTGCTCCAGTGTGGCAGCACACATTGTATAGTGACAGGAGAGGTGGGTGGGACAGCAAAACAATGACAGCCCACTGCTGGAGCAGGATGGGACATTGCTTGTAAGCGCTAAACAGAATCCTGCCCTGTCCTGTCTGCTCACTGTCAGGGAGAAAATTACTAACATCCCTACTATGAGTCTTCATTTGCTAAACAGATGCTGCTCAATGCCAAATGGGTCATTAAACCAACTTAAGTGTGTGAGAGTCTGCTTATGTGTTTGCACATGTTGTCTGCGCCGTAGTGTACTGTTGCATGTGTCTTTTTACCGTCTGTGTACGGGAATGCATTATGGATTAGTATGTTGTATTGATGAGGACATATGGCGTTTCCATATGGGCGTGTCATGGTTTGTGAGGTCTTAATACAGTGATCCAGGCACACAGCCAGATAAGGGTCCAAGTAGCATGGGGCTGCCAAGTTAGGTCAGAAAACAAGTTAATATGAAGAGAAATAACAAGAAATGCAGACTAATATCCCTTTTTTTCTTTAATTGGAAAAAAATAATTTTAGAATCACAAACACTAATGTTTTTTTTATAGGGATTGCATGCAATGTTCTAACAAAAAGAAGTGTAGAATTGTGAAGTGGGAGAAATGTCTTCCTACAAAAACAAAATTTAAAAATGTGGCATACATTTAAATTCAGCCCCCTTTACTCTAATACCACTCAATGAAATCTAGCCGATCGTCACCCAGTTAGCCTGCAGGTTTTACCTTTGGGTAATGTACTCTCATGATAAATCCAGGTGTTCTCTGAAGGCCTCAGAGGTTTGTCAGAGCACTTTTATGAAAAGGGAAGACAAAAAGGGAAGACAAACAAATATAGCCGACAGATCAGGGATAAGGTTTTGGAAATGTTTAAAGCAGGGTTGGGTTATCAAAAAATACTCCAAGTGTTGACTATCTCACAGAGCTCTGTTCATCCTTATTCTGATAAAGGAAAGCTTATGGTACAACTGCAACCTGCTAAGACATGGTCATTCATCGAACCTGACAGACTGGGCAAAGAAACCATTCATCCAAGGAGCAGCAGGGAGGCCCAAGGTTACTCTGGAGGAGCTGCAATAAACCAAGGTGGGCGAATCTGTGAAGGCCTATGTCAGTGGCTACGGTTGTTTTTGTGGAACAGTGGCATGAAGGAAGCCGATAAGAAGTCTTATTCAATGTCTGCTACAAGCCATGTAGTAGGCACAGCACACATGTAGAAGAAGGTGCTCTAGTCAGATGTGTTACGTCCCAGCCATATATAAAGTATACAGTGTGTGCAGCGTAGCCACAATGAACGGCTAAGCAGATAAATAAACAATAGAAGCGACCTGCGCAGCCAGCAAGCGGAAACTAACAAAGAACATACACTCACACTGGCATTAAGTGAGTACGTCAGAATGATTGGCATGTGGGACAACCATTAGATAAGGCGAATCGTCCGGAATTTGAGGGACAGAGGAGGGAAGAGCAGGACCAAAACTCTGACCAATCCCTGCTCTTCTTACAGGCCTGCAGCTTCCACAGAGATCAAAATTTTTAACCTTCTTTTTCTGAATACATAAAGTATTGACTACTGTTAGAGTGGATGGACCATTTCACCCAGTATAACAAAGAGTGTTTCTGAACACAATTACCAACTATGGGTTTAACTAGACTGAGACAAATGTTCAGTCTTAAACACAGAGCCAGAGCTACGGTGATGCGGGTTAGATCAAAGCATACACCTGTGTTGGACTCTAGGAATCTGACGTACCTTTAGCTGTTTGACAAAGAGTAGACACAAATTTCCGTTTCCGCAGGGGAATGTCAAAATAACCTAAAGCTTTAGTTCAAAGCTAGTTCTGTGGTTGCCTGATTACAAGTCTTTAAATCTTTAATGGGTATGGCTGCTTTTACAAGCCACTGTCTGTTCAATAGCCATGTGAATTGAAACATAATCAGTTCTTTAGTTTATGATATTCCTGTTATGACAGAAACCGTGAGGCCACAACATGCAGAAAAAGAAATTAAAAAAAAAAGTAAGTCATGTAGCCTGTATGAGACATTTTAGAACACACTTGGAACATTTTGGGGAAAAAAAAGTCAAATGTCCCTTTTTAAAGATGAATCTCGTCAAGGGCCCAGTATATTAATATTACTGCCTGAGAGAGAGCTGCAGCTGGTAATCAGTGTGTTTTTAATTTCCTGTATAATCAGAAGCTAACAGGGTTTCAGGCAAAGCCTCTTTTTCTGTGACTTTGAGATAATCTGGATTAGACATGCCCAGATATCACCAGAAGGTAACTCAAACAGGTCAGCAGTGACCATTTGCACAGTTTTTTTCGTACCCGCCTTGAGCAGTGCAGGGTTGCAGCGGGAGCTGGCACCTTTCCCAGCTGTCATCAGGCGAAAGGCAGAGTACACTCTAGACTGATCGCCAGCCCCTCTGAAGGCCAACACAGAGACATACAACGCAGACAACCATCCTTATACACAGTATCTCCCAAAGACTTTACTTTACAATCCTTAATTGACCAAACCTGCATGTTTTTAGACTTTGGGAGGAAAGCAGAGTATCCATAAAAAATATCTGTATGCACATGGGAACATCCCAACAATGGAACCAAAGACTTTCTTGCTCAATGACATCAATCCAATTGAATCCATTGCCTTGCAACCCAATTTTCGCCAGGCTGTATTTAAAAAGTATACTGTTGGTCATTTTATCATATCTGCAACTGAAGTCTGTTAGTTTATTTTCCACAAATGTTCTGCCTTGATGTTTGGGGACTAATTGTATGACAGATGCTGATCAGTTATAGCATTCAAAAAGCAAAATCAGACTCAGATTAATTTTCTTCCCCTCCCCCTGGCTGTCTGACTCTACAGATGAAGGTGAAATGAAGCAACTTTCAATTCCTAATCAGACGGTGGTGCACAGGTTGGACTGAACCAACTCAGTAGTGAAGGAGGGTGAGACTAAAATGTGCAATTAATTACAAAATAAATAGGTTTATTTGGCAAGTTTAAAAAAAAAGTATAATTAAAATTATGAAAGATGTTTTACATTGGTCAGAAAACATAGGTGTTCAGGTGGCTGTATCTGTATTGTTTCTGACTTTCACAGTATGGATAGCAAAGCCAGGCTCCAGCAATCAGGCGACTAATGTTACTTGAGATCACCGCTCTCATCCAGACGAGCGGGTGCTTAAGTATTTTGTATTGCTTTTTCTGACATGCCATAATTGTCTTGCTGAGGCTTTGATTGCATCAATCACTGGTGTTGCACCCAGACCTGCATTTTACAGCCATGTTTGCATGTAAAGAAAAACTATCTTGTATAGTTGAAACCAGATATATATATACACTGAATGAAAAACTGCTAAACTTGTTGTTTGTTCAACTTTAAAAAAGTTTTGGCATGTTACATTCATTTCTTGTGTTCATTGTTGTTACAAAGGTGTTGCCATAAAGGTCCTCTGGGTTTAGTTTATAACACAGTAAATCAAAATACACCTTTTCTGACTATTTTAGATCAGATTAGATTATCAAAATTATGTCAGTTTGCCAGAATATTGAGCTGATGTTTACTTTCTTTATATTCAGATACTGACATACATTTCCTATGCAGTTGTTAGACTTGCTTTTAAACCTTATGAGTTGGATCCAGATGCAAGCTTCTCACCATAGTTTGCAGTTAACTCTTGAAAGAACTGGTGTTACTCAGTCAGGTTTGTATTTGACTTGCTCACACAAGCCTGTTCAGCTTTGTCCGCACATTTTCTAGGACAGTGAAATCGTCTGTGGTTTTAAGATGATTGCAGGTCCGGTTTCCTTTTGAAGAGGATGCGTTATTGAACGACTGCAGGTGAACCCATAGACAACAAACGCCTGAACTCTCCCTGAAACACCCGCATAATCACGCCTCTTCGCGTAAATCTGTCCAGTGCCGTGAATCATTGTCACAACACTGCAGTGGTGTTGAACTGAACAGCATGTTCTGCATATGACAAATGGCTGATCCACAATATGGACTTTGTTGCCTTAAGCCACATCATAACTTTGTATGTGTATGCTTAGGCTCACTGTTCACTTGGAAGAACCATTTAGATTTACCCTTCTGGCCGCTTCATAGTCCCACATTTAGTTCTCTCCTCGTGGTGTCATATATTTTGTGAAGTGCACCAGTGCTTCCTGCTGCAAAATACTGTGACAACATGTAATCAGAGTTTTGACGGTACTATTAAAGTAACAGCTTCTTCCTTTCTGAGTGGCATGTCAGCCCATGCTGGTATCGGACTATAGGACAGTTTCCACTATGAGGACTCTTGCCTTTGTTCTGTTAGTCTCTTCATCAGTTAAATAATCGTCTCCTTCCTGAAGGAAATGATGGCTGGACATTCCTATAGGCTGCTAACATTTGCATATAATTGTTTAAAGAGAAAAACAAGGCAGCTTCTCACATGTGGAAATTGGACCAACGATTAGCCAGACTTGTAGAGGCTCAGAAGGAAAGCTGTGTGTTTGACATGTTGCCTTAAAATACATCCAAACTTACAAATTAATTGGAAGATTACATAGCTATGAGATTGTATTCTGGATTCTGTTTGTTTAAAATCATTGTAATCTTGCTGTATGTAAACATTTAATTTGAAAAAATTTAATAAAAAATGTCTAAAAATGTTCTCTCCTTCTTTTGGCATTTTACCAGATCAAAAAAATCTAGGTTATTCTAACTAACCTCAAACAAGAAAAGCTTAAATTAACACTGTTGTCAGAGTAAGGAATAGGCGACAATCTGCCTTTTCTCTTTTACACGGTGTAAAGAAGTAGCTGGTTTCATGGTTTCAGCTGCACGTGTTTATGTAATGTTTAATGTACAAACATCCTTTACCACTGGTTTGTTATGTACATGCATTATTTAGTCTGGGTTTGGGAAAATGCTTCAAATAGCATTATATTTAAGTGGGCTCAAAACAGCAGTCTAGTGCACACAGATCTCATATAAGAAATTCTAAGTGCACTGCTTGGAGTTAACTAGTGCTATATCACACATTCAAACCCATTTTTCAATATGCAGCAGTTTATGTGGTTTGGAGTATACAGATTTAAGGTAAAAATTCCCATTTGGGATGAAATCCTGTAAAAGGAATTGTGATCATAGGTTGACTAATGTCAAAAAAGGAAACAAACAAACACATTAACATGGAAAGACTTGTCTGTTCATCTATTCAGGAGCATGCCACCACGTTTGTCTGAAAGCCATTTTTTTCTTTCACACCTGGTTGGTGGGAACAGGCTAAATTCATTTCACTGCTTTTCCTAGATTTACATTTTGAGTCCGATGTGTCATGCTCAAACCTAGCGGGGGACGGGGGGGGGCAGACATTATAATGAGAAATTGAATATTTCTGCTGGTTGTCCCTAAACCTCATTAACTTTCATTATGTGCTGCCTTCAAGCCAAGCAGGCTTAGTACAGACATGAGAGAGAGTCACTTATTTGGAAACCTGCTTTTGGCGGAAACAGCTTTTGTCACGATCTTCTCTGATTATGTCCTGACAGACAGTTATTGATACTAATCAGGTGAAATAGAGTAATGTTCGTCTGAGGGCTGTACATTGTGATTCAGATGGGTCTGAAGTTTTCTTCATTTAGGAGGTGGGAAAGGCAGCACAAATAAAGAAAAAAACAGCTTACCAAGGTTTCCCTTTCAAAGCCGTAAACATAAAATCTGAAGAACGAACGAGACGTAACAGCTAGTTTTCCTGTGCGCCCACATTGAAAGGCACTCTTTACAATACAATAAGACTGTAGATGATGTCTTATGATGTCCTACTCAGCTGAATTACTCACCTTCACTACTTTGTGTCATAAGACATTTGTTAGTCTGGCGTTCATTGGCAAGAACAGCAACCAAACCAGCTCACCACTGTGATAAAGGTGAAGCTGAGACTGATGCCATGCTGGCCTGAGTGGGTGAGGGTTTTCACGTCACTGCGATCTGCGCTGAGCCCATGCGTGTGCCCTTTCAGTTTATCAACTCACAACACTGTATGCAAGGACACCTGAAGGAGCCTACACACCCTCTCACATGCCTTCACACAGGCCCGCACAGAGACCACTGTGGTCTTAGTGGCGCCATGCTGGATGTGATGTTATAAGAAGTGGCTTAATGGTGCCATATTGTGTCCCTTCTCCCAAAGACACACACGAACACACATCTTCACACACGTGGCGACTTAAAACTCATACCAAATACTTTTCTGTGACCACTGAGCACACTCATACAGCTAAAAGCTGTGTACTACAGGGATTTAGCATATTTTTGTTACAGGTTCAGAAAAAACCTTTATCCACTGTAGAATCTACATTTAGCTTTATTTTACATGTGAATTCTGTCCCAGAGCTAAATCCACTTTTTAGTAAGCACGATTTCTTTAGGTAAATGAATCAGTCCTGACAGTGTTACCCTGATGACACTTAAAGAAGGGCACAGCCACACATCTTGTTTGGACATGTCAAAAACATCTCTGGCTGCAGCATCACAACTCACTGACGCAGATGCAGGTCAGATGCCGTGGCGGGGTCCGGACTAAGATTCACTCAGCTCTGCTTCGGAGTGATGTCACCCCAGCGTAATTTCACATTGTTTTAGCCAATCAGTGTCTGACCTCTGGGGGGAACTCATAGACTGTGTGTCGAGCTTTGATCTAGCTCAGCCCCAGATTAAGAAGCATCAAATTTGAGATAGCGATTTCACAGCAAATCTATCTTACCCCGTCCAGACGCAGCAATATTCAACAGACTGCATCAAAACATGTCTTGTCTAAACTCAAAGTAATCATAATTAACAGAAAGACAGGTTTAAAAGCATCAGTCTGTGAGTAATTAATCTGTATGATGTGTTTCACTTAGTGAATTGAGTCACCTGTCCTCTAAGTCACCTACTGGTGAAACTCCTATTAATTAGAATATCATGGTAAAAAGAACCATGATAGTCAGTCTCTTTCTATCAGTTGTCTTTGAAAAAAAAATACATATTCATGATTTACTCATTGGAAAGATGTTATTCCTTATCAAACCAATATAAGGTGGTCTTTTGCATTTTATTTGCATATTGATTAAAATGTTATGGATTCATTAAAATGTGGATAATGTGGATACAAGGGTTTTGAATTCCTAAACTAAGAGCAACTGCAGGAGTGACAGTGATATAATGACTAATGTTGGTGACAGGATGTTAAATGATACACAGACGTAACTTACTCACAAGATGACTGACTGGGTGAGTGGCAGGTTGCCTGTCTGACTTGTTGACAGGATGAATTTCTAGGAGAAACAGAAAATTGAGGCTGTTCAGATTCTATTTTGGTGGTGAAGACTGATGTGCTTGGATGACAGAAAGGTTGACTCAGTGCCTGGCTGAGAATGTGACCTCTTTGCTCGGTCCTGTACATGGCTGATGTTTAGGCCTCACAGCTGACTCACTGAAGGTTGCCGTGGTCATGCTGTGGCTGGCTGCCCGCGAGGCCAATCAGAGATGAGGCTGATGCTAAGTTGACTTTCGGACAAAGAAATTTACTTCACCGCAAGGAGAATTGTTACCAATATTATTCATGATGACATTTGTAGATTGAACATGCAAATGAGTGGAACCCTTTAATTCTGTTGGATTGCTTTACTGTACAGAGATGTGTCATGTGTAAAACAAGTGTTTAATTAAAGCAATGATTGGTATTCTTAATTTATCAGTAATAACTTTAAATTTGTTCCATTTTAGTGGTATAGGTTTAAATGTGTCCCATGCAGTATCTGCCTCTGCTATTGTTTCTTTCCTTTTACTCCTCAACTGAACTTTGTTGTATTGGTTTGACTCTTCATTATCCTTTTTTCTGTACTTTAGGTGACGCTGTCCCTACTATTTCAACTTTTGACTTCCCTCTTACTTGCACAAAGTGGTCATGTTTGGAGGAATCTATTTCTCCTTACATGGGTTATCAAATTTCTCCCCTTACTAATGGACAACTACTTGAGGAGATGGGAATACAATATGCTACTGAACTGAAGGTAGCAGCGATGGATCATGTTTTGCCAGATGTAGCAATGAAGCTATCTGGATGTTTAACTGTCATGTAAAAAGACACATTACTCTTGTTTGTAATGAGGCCAAAAGAAATAATTACATTTGTCTGCTTCCCCAATCTGTTCTGCTTTCCTATTTTTTGGACTCAAAGAAAGGGTAATGGCCATAGCTCCAGCAGAGTCAACAGAAACCGCTGTAAAAGGCACCCATCAGTGTCTTCCAGAAACACTTTTCACTCACAGATATTCAAACTCTAAAAATAAGAATCACCAAACTCTTATAAATGCATCCCATTTAATTTATTTGGAAGCAAATCTTAGATTTTTTTTTTTTTAGTCTTTTATCTTTTTGTGTTTTATTGTTTTGTAATGGAGGTATTTATGGTCTATTCTCATTGCACTGTTGCTCATTTCTTCTTCTTCATAGGGGGTGGCAAACCTGTGCTGTGCACAATTGTGACCTCGGCGCTCTAAAACATCTTATTTTCCATGGCTTGTGACAGCAGGGGAGTTTTCTTCATGGAGACTAGAGTGGTAGCTGAACAAATCTAGAGAAGGCTATAAATCCCTTTGTGGATGCATAAAATGTAATTTTTGATGCCTTTCTGTCACCACTCCATCATGTGTGTGTATGTTTGCTAGTGTACTTGTACGTTCATGTGGTGTGTTAGACTCCAGAAAAAGCCCAGCTGCTGTTCAGTAATATAACAGAAAACTCTTCTTCTTCCGTCACTACATTCAGTTTGTCTTTTCCTCATCAATGAGGGTCTTACTTGATTTCATTTCTTTTCTGCTTAACAATTTGTTATTTTTGTGATATAAGTGAATAAGATGGATATGTGTCGCATATGGGCAGAAAGAACGGATTTGGGCCCCATTTCCCTGCCGTGTGAACGTAGCCCAAGCTCATCGACAAGTTTCTGGATTTCCTTGATAAAATCACAGAAATCAAAGCAGCATTAAAAACTAATCAAATTCACTGGCCTGATTAGGGTAAGAGTTGGATCCATCTAAGGAGACAGGAGAGTGACTGTGGGGGTTCTGGAGGCCTACAATTGTTTTAATACTAGCTCAACCTGAACCAAGTTTGCATGTGGCCATTTTCTTCTCCAAATAAGACTTGTTGTTTTCTTTGCTCTTAAAACTTCAGGTTTTAATTCTTTCCTGGCGTAATGCAGATCAGAAACAAGAACCAACGCCTTGTTTAAAAACAAGTGATTTCTTATGTAGACAAGACTTGACTGATTTGGCAACCAGTGGCCTGTTATTAAACCCACATAACTGTTTAAAAAGTGGTCATGTCAGTATTTATGTACTCAGTACTCATGTCATTCCTGCAAAAGAGGACCGATCCCCCAATCAAGACTTTTATACCATTGTTCCTAGGCAATGGACACAATTGGATCTCCCAACAGGACAATGATTCCAAAGACACATCAAATTGGTTTTGTAATAAATAAAGCAAGCTAGAATTAAGCTTCAGGGCTACCCACAACCCTTTTAGAAAATATGGAATATCCTTAAATGCCCATGTCATTCCATGACACACAGGTGTTGCACCAGTGGGGGAGGTGGATGTTTTTACACCCAGACCTTTTCCTATGACAGGATTCAACACCCACACTCTTAAACAAACGCCCTATTATTGTTCCCCAGTTTCTCCAGACCTGTTATGTCTGCGTTGAGACTCCCTGCCTGCTCTCCCTTCCACTTCTGCCATTCCTTGAAACATGGCATAAGCTTTAAGTGAGACCTGCAATTGATTGGCTACTGCCTCTCTTCCTGTGTTTGTTTATTGGTGAGGAGAACTAGCAAGGTTGATGATTCAGACAGGTGTCGTGCCATGTTGAGCGGTCTTACAGTTGTCAGCAAGACCCATGGTGCAATTAAACAGTATCGGTAGGATGCAGGGAAGAAAAAGGCAGAAGAAAAGATTAATACCTTTTTCATAGGACAAGCAGTTCCTGGAGGTATATGGTTCAGAGTGAGCTTAGGAAGGATCAGAAGTAAGCAGTTATACAAATTTAGACACAGCTTTGTAGTTTTATTTTCACTACGATTTTTGAGTTTGTTTTTGTCACGTGTGAAACTTTTTTTTTTTCATCCGATGTGGACATCCACGTTTGGCATGCTTGTAGGCCTATATAAAATTCCTAATATCATTTAAATGTTCCAGTTAGGGTTTATGTGTGGATATCTCCAAGAACTGAAAGCCTGGGACAAGATAATGTGAGATGGGCTCCCACCCATGACATTATGTTACTAGTGAAAAATGTATAAAAGTTTAAGTTTTCAAAACATGATCAATACTGCTATGGCATTCTTTCTCCAGGCTCTCCCTCACTCTACTTCCCTTCTTTCCCATCCTATCTGATCCATACTTTGGATATTTTTAGTTTTGCTGCTTTAGAACATGTTCTAGATTATATTCCTGCAGTAAAGAGGTAACAGTGGTACAAATCTCAAAATAAATAAAGTTATTACATTGTTTTTGTCCATTGTCAGATGTAGTAGTTTGAACTGGAAATGTGTCTTTCAAATGAATCAAAGTTTTTCAAAATATTTTAAGATCTCAATTTAGTAGTTAGCTGTAATTAAATATGGGAGTGAAATTAAACCCTTAATTAAATATATGGTCAAATTACGTTTTTTCTTTGCTGTGGTAAAAATAAGTTATGGAATATTTGCTGACTCTGTCATGGTGTTTGATCTGCTATGTAACCCAGCTGAGCTCAATAACCTCATAATGTCACTCACCTGTTCACCGGTATTTATTCGTTTCTCAATCTCCTCTCCAGCTTCAGACCACCTGTTTACCTGCCGCAGTGTTTCAGCAATTTCTTTGTTACTGAATAAAGTATATGACCCTATTTCAGTTTCAATAAATACAATTCTTGTCTTATCTTTGTCAAAGCCTTCCTTGAAACCTGGTCCGACCCGTTCATCTTGTTCTTTTTGTTGCACTCCTACAACCCTGGTCAGTCCTCTCCCAGTTCCTTCACCATCCCTTGTTCTTTAAGCCATGGAGTAACCCATGCAATTAGGAAGGACAAGGATAACTCCACATAAACATGCCCGATGTCTTCAGAACCATCTATGCTTTTGCAGTGAAGGTGAGGCACACACACTAATTGTCTGGCTAAGCAGAAGGGAACCACTCCATGAGTTCTAAATCCCTCTCAAGCCCAAGGATCAAGACCCAGAATAGAGCTCTAACACAGAATGTCCCCATTCAGGGTTTCACTGATTGGGTTCTGACATTCTGACGTTAGTCACAAGGTTCCAGTTGCCGATCACGTCACTTAATGACCTTATAGCAGTTTATGCTATTGGTGGTCATCTGCTCCATAGGATTCCCCTTACCTCTAAACCTCCATCGCTGATCTTTTGGGGCAATCATTGGGAGGTTTATTTATCTAATTTTTTTCTCTTGAATACCGTCTAGGCTGTCAGAACATCAAACCTGATGTGCTTTCTAATCTGTATGATCTGCACTAGGAATCCGTCACCACACCCCAGCCAAGAGCAGTTTATCCATCCTTCACAGTCCAGGTTAGCGTTTTCATGCTTAGGTTGAGAAGGAGGGGACCCTAAGTCATACACAACATCCCCATCAAACTATGAGCTGATTAATAATCTATTTGTTCCCAATCATTTAGTTTCTAACCTTATGTCATGCATCTAAACTATTTTATCAACTAAAACCTTTGCTGTGGTTGTGCCCAGAGTTGTTACTGGTGGCCATTGTTCAGGAGTTCACTGGATATTTTCTCTTTTCTGAAGTATTTTCTGTAAACCTGAGAGAGCGTTGTTCCTGCAAATCCAAGTAGATCAGCAGTTACTATGGAACTCATGGTAGCCTGTCTGGCACCAGCACTTAGACCTCCTCTCTCTCCGGTCCTGAAACTCTATTTGACTTTCCACACCTCTTTTTAACCACATCTAAATGACTAAATGCTGCCATTTGATTGGCTGATTCACTTTTCGTTTTTTTTTTTTAAATGAAATATGTGTACCACACACTGCTAAGTGCATTTGAGGCTGTAGATTTAAGAAAATCTACAGCCTCAAATCTTGTTTTAAAATGCTAAAGTCGCTGTCGTATTATCAGACCAAACAGAAAAACTAACACTTCAACAAAATCATTAATGGCACGTGATGGGCACATGTAAACATCTGGCCCAAACTGTGGTTGCTAACATGAGGACTCCTTTACAAATTTTTTGAGACCAATTTCAGCTAATCTTGTTAGACTTGATCTACTAACCGCAACGATTAAAGAAAGAGACACACTAAAAACTTGGATTCAGCCCATAACACGTCTTTCAAAACCTCCAACCATCCAATCTGAGATTGGATCACAAGGACAACAGGTCCAGGAGGGAACCCAATACATCTGTTCCCCCAGTAGCTCTACTTTAGCTCCCCCTGGATGACAGAGCTCCTGACCCTGTCTCTAAGGCTGAGTCCAGCCCCCCTGTGGAGGAAGTTCATTGCAGCTGCTTGTATCGGGAAAAACGTTCTTTCAGTCATGATCCCTATCTCACCATAGGTGAGGAGAGGAACGTGGACGGACCAGTCAATCGAGAGCTTTTTGGCAAAGCTTTCTTCCCTGAAACAATCTGGAGCAGCGTCCACGGTACTGCGCACGAGCCCCGATCCATCTGTCCATCTGCTGTTCCATCCTACTATTACTCCTTCAAAAACAGTCTTGCCACATTATTTCGTGGATGTTTTTCTCCTTGGCTCACGCTTCCGCACCACATTATAACTGGAAGTGTGGACATATGGCTCATTCAACTGCGGGCTGAGCCAGTTCTCCTGCTCTCCTCATCTGTCCCTTCTGGATACAGATGAGGAGGCGATCAGCCATATGCTTCTCAGATGTAACCTCAGAGAGAAGAGTGGAAAGGAGACACTCTGCTCCGTCGCCCTGGAGGGAAACAATGTTCTGCTTCTCGTCTTCTCCTGTGGTCAAGAGAGCAAGAAAACGGCTGAAGGAGGAGAAGCGAAGGGAGGAGAAAAGGAGGACAGAGGCTGGAACGGGGGGGGGGGGGGGGGCGGCGGAAGCAGGAATGGGGGGGGGGGGTGGGCAGTCTTGGCACATGCTCTCTTCTCCTCTTCTGCTGGCAGACAAGCCATCTGACACAAGTGATTACTCATCTCATTACAGTCAGCGCTTAACCTCTGTGTGTGTGTGTGTGTGTGTGTGTGTGTGTGTGTGTGTGTGTGTGTGTGTGTGTGTGTGTGTGTGTGCGTGCGTGTGTGTGTGTGTGTGTGTGTGCGTGCGTTCGTGCTTGCAGGGCTACAAACAGCCTCATATCGACTCTCTGTTGTATAAACATCGTCACGTGCCTTCTTCTTGTGTTTGAACTGACCTCGTGTGTTTGTAGCGCGGTCCACCAAACAGACTCCAGGAAAAACTTGAGGAGGCTGTTTGATCGTGTAATATCTGATCTGACAAACGTGGGCCTAGTGTGTTTTACAGCGCTTAGCAGCTGTTTTAGCCAAATTTTTCCCATGCAGGGTTTTAAAGTCATATGTTCACATCAGGTTTACAGGAACATCCTCAGGCGCATCGCTGCTATAATCTCTGAGTGCTTGCCGTTGGAGTTCATTGGAGTTCAAGCCAAGCTGAATGCGCAGGAGCTCTTGCGTGCTGCAGTGCAATGAGTTTGTTGTCTTTTTTTTCTGTGCAAAGAGGGCTTAGTTTGCCTTAGTTAGTGTTGTCCAAAAGCCTTAAGACACTACAGAAGATCTTCCTCTGGTGTGCATTTGTTTTGAATAAAAAAAAAAGTTAATTATTCTTCACAATTAGATAGAAAAATATTTGGTGCATCAGTTGCCAACCAATGTCCCATTTCTTTTCAACTCGTGAGATTCTTTACCTTTTTCATAAATCGCCACATTACAACATCACCTTTTTAATGTATTTTATTGAAATGTCAAACACGCAAAGTACTGCAAAAATTGGAATGAGAAGGGCCAGGATGCATTTATTGCAACAAAACAAAGATCTTCCAAGTGTTTCAAACATGTATTCATCCATCTTCCTTCTGACACATTATTAAAAATTCCAGTGTAGCAAAAAGTCACCTCATTATTACATTTTTAATAGTACATGTCACATGACACAACTGTTTGTGTACAAAATGTGACCGTCTAACCTGAAATGATTATGCAAGTGAGGAGAGCATTTACCAAAAAAAGCAGTCAAGAGGCCCATGGGGAATCAGTTGGAGATGACCAGATTACCAGCTCTGGTGGGAGAATAATTGTAATCAACAAATGTGGCCTTTAGGCAGGACTGGACCAGGGGCAAAATTGATAAAGCTTGCATACTCACAAAATGGGGCCTGAAACTTGCGTACATCACTTTTCACGCAGAAATTGTAATTTATAAAAAAAAAAAAAAAAAAAAATGACTGGAAAATTTGCAGGCCTAATGGCAACGCTGACTCATGCTTACGCTCGTTTTTCGAGACTGGGGAAATTGGCGACGCAGATGGTAGGGTGGCGAATTGCAGCCAAACTGCATCACGATTCCTCTCAGACATTCAATTTCACTCCATATCAGATTTTAATTATAGATCAACTTTATCATAAGGATTCAAAACTGCAGTGTTATTCATGCTTGCGCTGGTGAAACATAACTATGCATAAGGATGTTTCAAATGAATAAAAAATGGCCATAAGCCAACTTAAATCGTTAATCAAAGTCCACACAACATTTCATCAGGGTTTTCTACCATCACAGATCTCTCCAAGATGATCACCAAGGTGACGTGTACCACAGATTAACACATAAATTGTGACAAGGTGTGAGGCAATCACACTGTTTACTGTAAATATTTAATACTGTGGTGACACTGTTGTGTAATGCTTGTGTGGTGGATGTGGCACTGCTGGAAGACCTTGCAAATAGGAGAATTAGGAGGGAACACATTTTCAAAGATTCCCTTGCCATTGATGATGACCAGCCAATGTGCTGATTTAGACTGAGAATGTCACGTGATGTTTGAGACGGCAATAAGAGAGATAGGTTCTTTTAATGTGGACATTATATGTACTCTAACCTCTTATTAACACATTTATTAAAGGCCTTTCTGTGAGATTTGCTTCAAAGTTTCGTTGCTTTGTTCTCTGTGGTTGCCTTAGTCAACCCTGAAATAACAGCAATCAGCTAACTAATTTTTAACACACATTACCATTCATGAGGTGCTTTGCATTGTCCATCTATGGTTGAATCTGGGCGTGTAGAGGGCGGAACATGAGGTGGAACCTGGTACGCAAACATTCAGGTACAGCTGTGATCTATAAAGGAAAATTGTGTGCTGGTTTACGTGCGTATGGTTTTATAAATCAGATTTTTTTTGACATATGACATTTTTTTTTAAACGTATCTACACTTTTGATATGAATTCTATGCAATGTTTTATAAATAAGAGCCCTGGACATTTGGGGACCCTACTCTACCATAGGTACAATAGACTCTATACACTGCTAACTAGTGTGCAATTTGCAAAAAAAAAAAAAAAACAGAGAGAGGGGGGGGGGGATCATTTCAAAAGTTTTATTAATGAATAAAAGTTTTATTAATAATGGTTAGCTAGCAGGTGCTCTTTCAGGTTGCTAGCTAGATCCAGTAGGTTAGACTATTGTTTTTAAACTTGTGCCATCTACTGTCGGGACTCGGGAGTGGGTATTAGTTTACTTTAACCGCTTTGAACAGAAAACATAATAATACTCTTTAAAACAAACAAAAAATTAAATTAACAAATGTGAAGGACAAAAGGCATGTATTAATATATATTTTGAAAAATCCATAATATTTCTTATTCAGACCAGAAGGGGTGGGGAGGACTGTATAACCCCCCCAGGGATAAAACATGAATGACCAGAGGGGGGGGACATCAGATAAATCCCCCCCCCCCCCCCCCCCCCCCCATCCCCTAGCAAATCGCACCCAGCTGCTAACTGAGAACACTGAAAATAATGTAGGAATGCATGTGTGGATGGGTAAATGACGGCACAGATTGTGTTGTAAAGCCCTTTTAGTAGCCTGGTTGGATAGAGAGGATCTATATAAGTACAGTCCATGTGCCATTTGTCAGTCTAAATCAGGGGCAACTAACCTTTTTAAAGCTGAGAGCTACTTCATTGGTACTGTCCCACAAAGAGCTACCAGTCCCAACCTTTGAAATAGAAGAGTCACATTTCACCTTAACTTTATGTGAAATAAACACATTTCTAATGTTTTATTTTACATAGCATTTTTTGAATATACGTACAAGCAAGTGTTATAAAAAAGCAACAGAATAAAATACAGTTTCAGATGTAGCCCACCGGGTGGGTTATGCTATTTTTAGAACAGGCTTGTGGGCGCAACACGTGGTCATTGGGCTACCTGGCCCATAGTGTTGTGTTGGTGGTCTGTGGTCTATATAGTGTTTTGTGATTAAATTTGTGGAATATTATTAACTCCATTAGAGCGCTAAGGGCTCCAAACCTCACATTTTACATAAAACACATAGCACCACCCCCCATCTAAATGAGTAAATTGCATGTACTACTGGCTGTTTTGGAGCTGCTGTCAGAGAAAGATAAAGATCAAATCCTTCACGTAATCTCTCCAGACACCAAAGATGCATAAAACCGCTTTTAATAAATACAGAACATCTGCTATTTAACTTTTTCTTAGACAATATTAATTATTATTTTTAAAATATAGAAAAAAACGTTGTTTTCTCAACATAAGTTCTGCAAAACAGAAGAATTTAAAAAAAATATATGTCTGGGTTTAATAAGAAAATATTACGGCTGACGAATCAGATTTATCCCTGTTTGCATTATTCTAGCAGTCTGTGTATCAGTGACGGCGACCAAGTCAAATACGACAGTGAAGCTGAGCGACAGCTGGAGACAGGCGTCTCATCTCACTCTCTCTAAAGCAACATAACAACATACACTGATTGCACTATTTAAAAATACTGGACCTTTGAATGCTGTCAAAATTCAATTTAAACTGATTTTTACATATACACCATTTGATTACAGTACACGTTTGCCTGACACAACAGTGATATTCCATTTATTGAGTCAACGCTCTGTACAAAGCACCTGGTTGAACTGGAGATAACCTGAAACCTCTTGGTCGACCGTTGCACCAGCCTCGTCATTCACCACCCCACCTTCAGCTTGTCAACTAATTTGTACCACTGACGGAAAGCTGTGTCAAATGAATCTTTATTTTAAGTGACAGCTGGGAATAAAACTAGCCATTGGCATTCGGCTACTCTGCTCAACCCTGATGATTCTTCGCCCCCTCTTTCTTCTTTAAATATTCTAAAGTCTGGTTTGAGTTTTAACCTTAACAAACATTTAGGAACACAACATAGCATTTTTTTTGGATACAGTCTACATTAATAATCAAAAGACAATATATACAGTGATTTAAGCTGCACAAGGACTGGGATATCTGTGACTGCCTTCAGACCAAACAAAAGACGAAGACGACTATTTTATTGTCTTTGTGGTTACTCACAAAAAGATTGTTTCCGGCTTCCCTCTGGCAGACGAGGGCCTAAGCAACTGCTGCTGGTTAAGAACAGTAAGAACAATATGTGCTTTCTCATCAAAAGACTCCACAAACACAAGAAAAAGTTTTTAGATTTCTTGCTGGGTGCCTTAAAAAAAAGTTGTCAGAAGGGTCTTGATACTCAACACAGTGAAATACCCAAAATTGGTTCACAAAATATTTTCATTTTGTGCTAAATGTTATAAAATGTTGGCGCTTCAATGTTTGTGCTGCCTCTGTTCATGAAAGGTGCAATGAGAATAAACGTTTTTTTTAGTATTTACTTAACTATATAGATCATGTTCTGACACTTTGCTCAAAATGAATTCCATCCTGTCTCCTCTGTTTCTTGCTTCTGCTTTATAAATTAACAAGAGGGTACATGATAAGTGCAGCCATAATTCTCGGTTTATTTCTCTTGTAAGAGACCTTACATGGAAATAGCTTAACGTGCCTCTCGGACTTATTTGTTCTCGTTTCAAACAAAAATTCACCCAGAATTCCATGTTAGGGCACAAAGTGCATTAGGCCTGTAACCAGATGGGAATTTTCTCCTGCCCTTTGGCAGACACAATTCATGAACCTGAGGATTGGTACTGTGAACTGAGGCAGGTCTTGTCGTGCTCTAGCTGTCACAGCAATGTATCCTGATTGCCAGAAACCCCTTGGGCGCTTTCCCATTCGAACACCTTCAAGATCTTTTTTTTCCCAGTTTAGTCACTGGGTGGGTGCACACTCATGTGGTAAAGCGGATAAAGGGAGGAGACAAACCTCCCCCCGGTGTTTGTGGCCAGAGGAGATGTTGGCGAATGTTCAACCTCATGAAATCTGACTGCCGGTGTTGTGTACTGAGCTGTCTAAAAAAACACACTCAATGTACAGAACAGATGACGCAGCAACTGTTTAGTGTATTTATTCCATATCTGGGGAGTCTGGCTGATGGGATTTGAAGGGATTGAATAGAAACAATCTCCAACACGTTATAAATAGACTTGAGTGTTTTAAGCCAATATGTTCTAATCATATTTTTTCCTTTTTTTTAATTGACAGCATAACATTTTCTAATTTGACATGCAAAAGTATTCATAAAACCCTAAACAGTTTGTCATCCGTATTCAGCCTCTTTTAATCGGCTAACTCTAAACCACCAACCAGTTGCCTTCAAAGCTCACCTAAGTAGTAAAAATACTCCTCCTGTAGGTACTCTAACTTAATCTCCATATGAGTCCAGCTGTTCCGTGAGGCCTTAGATGTTGTTAGAAAACATTAGTGAAAAAAACGTAACACGTTGTGGAGAACTCTAAATCAAGGTTAGAACATTAAGCTGCAGCCCAAGCTTTTCAAGCCGTTTTGCAAATCTGGCTTTTTGGCAGATGCAAACTCAATGTTAGTAGGAAAACTAGCGCTGCTCATCCCCCCCACCATGAACAAAGTGAGATATGTTGGTGGCAGCATGATGCTGTGGGGATGCTTTTAAAGTAAATCTGTGAGACATTAAAAAAAATTTAGATTCAGCCTCACCTTCCAGCAGGATGACAACTCTAAACATACAAGAGCTACAAGATGTTGTTCAGATCAAGAAATTATCAGGTGTTGGTATGAATGGCCCATCAAAGCTCAACCTAAATATTATTAAAAAGCTGTGGTAAGACCTAAAATGTGATGTCCATAGATCCTCTCTGTTCAATATGCCTGAGCTCTAGCTGCTTTTCAAAACAGAAATGTTTTTTTTTTTTTTTTTTTTTAGCTGTCCAAAGGTAATAGAGACTTACCCAAAAAGACCGGCAGCTAGATGTATTCACTCAGGAGGAATGAATACAAATAAGTTTTCATTTCCAAGCAAAAGTTTGAAAAATCATCTTTTCACACCCACTTTACAGTGTTGCTCTGCTTTATGTCTATTACATAAAATCTCCATAGAATACATCCAAGTTTGTCTTCATAGTGCAACAAAATGCAGCGATCGTCAAAACTTTTACAACACACTCTATTCTCAGCTACGTAAGCTGACCCGAGGCAAAAGACAGACATTCTGAAGGGATGCAGCTGTATGGTGTTCTTTAATAACTGCACAAGGAACCACTTGCCATCATTTCTTCATTGATCTGTTTACCATGCTCAAGTTAAGTATTGACTTCTGTGTTTGTCTTCAGTTTGAGAATTATCAACGCTTAAATCAGCACGTCTGTCTATTTGCGGATATGCTCTGACCATGTCTTTGTTTGTACTCGTGCATCCCAAAGCAAATCCCAAAAAAACATAAGAAGGAAATTTTGTGAAATGCCAGAAGCATAATTGCGCTAAAGATGAAAGCCCCAGCTTTCCATAGAAAGAGATAACACAAAAAAAGGCTTGCCTGGAAACACTTCAGAGCACCCCTTTGCTTTGCTTGTACCTCCCAACACAAGTCAAACTCAGCACTTCATGTGAAGTGGCTTGTTTCTCTGTTGTGATTTCCATCTATGTTCCTCTCCCAGGTGTTGGAAAAAGCCCTCAGATACGTCAGATGTCAGCAGAAACGTTTTATATGATTGGAATTATTTAAGAAGAAGAAAAAAAATGCCTGCCTATGCTGTCTATTGTGGCATTCTGGTTATTTTTCATTCTTCGTCTCAAAAGCAAAAGATGAGTTTTTTCCCCTGAAAGTGCTTTGCTGTTATACTTCTTTATGCTCTGGAAAGAAAAAGTGAACATTTCAAAAGACTGCCGTTCAAACACTTTTTGTGCTTTGAATTTAGCAGAGCTTACAGCCGAGGCTTTCCCACCGAACGGGGTGCTTTTGTTACTGACATGAAAAAAAATTATAATATATTTACCCTGTTTTCATTAATCCATATTTTCCGTGCGCACATTTGAAGGAGAGGACATAAAAGATCAAATCAAATAAAGAAAGGAAACACTAAAAGATAGATGATTGTAATTCAGTCCATTTTGAGTTTTGCATCAGTTCAGATCTCTTGTGGCCTTCACGGTCAGTCAGATTTTACTAAATTGGGTTCTGGTCAGAGGTCATGACCAGTGAATATCTTTCTGGCAGCAGATTCAAAGGCACTTCTTTTTAGTGTCTTTAATAAAAGAATAGATCCCAAGCTCGTTGTTATCCATTCTGAATATCCGCGATAAAAATCTGCTGTTCCAGCACATGATAAAGGCGTTTGATCTGGCTTTTGGAGTACAGTGAACTCGTTGTCATGTTTGACCAACTAGTTTCAGGTGATTTGAGTTTTGCTCAGGGGCCAAAAATGTGCCCAGGAAAAACACACATCTATACTTCCACTGTCAGCCTGAATGTGGCATCTGAAATAGAGAATAATCAGACCACACAGTGATTTCCCAACCTTTTACTGACTCATTTTGGCGAGTCAGTAAAAGCCTTGTAGTCTCAGTTGACAGACCTTAATCATGGTGTAGTCTTTGTCAGTGTTATGAAAACGGGCTTGGATTGTAGCTCCTCACATTTATCCACTAGAAAACTTCAATTGTAAATGGTTTCTGAAAACTCTGTTGGAAGACATTTTTGTAAAGAACTAAAAGCTAGAAGTCATTGTAGTGTAGACTAGGGATTCTTTAATCTTCTCTTACTCCGTATTCCCAACTTTTCTTAACAACCCACTGTAGAACAAGATATAAAAACTCAAAGTACATCAGAACAAAAATGTTACAGACTGATTAAAGTGAGAGGCTGGATGTAGACTTCACGCGCTACTTGAAGGATGGCTGGTGCTTCTGTTTTTGTATCTAAGGTGAAAGTAAGAGCAGCATGCAGATACTCTCATTATCCTGTTCTTAGATATCAGACCTCTGTTTGAGCCTTGTCAAATTAAAACAATGCAGACTGAAATGTTGGCAAAGGGGTTCATTTTGTGTCAAAGACTGAATTACGGTTTACCTTATCATGATATTGTGCATGCATATGCAAATATTTGCAGTACGCACGGACACAGACAAAATTGTGTTAGGAATGACAAAGAAAAGTCCTGCAAGTTTGTAAATATGTTTGCCACAACCTGAAGAGTCATTTAGAGGGCTTCTTTAAGATCCAATCCCTGCGCAGAAGGCGTAAGATGGATGCTGAATGTTTGGTGTTGAGGATTCTCAATTGAAAACTTCCCTAATTATATCAAGTTGTTATACATGTATTACCATAGGAAAAAATTTAGTTAGGCAGACACCGCCTCAGAATGGACATAAATACACATAACACAAACAAGACATGATCTTTGTTTTTTTTCTAGAAAAACAAGTTGATTGCACTGGCCAACCACATCACTCCCTGAGAGGTTTAAGCATGCTTGTAGTCCCAACTAATGGGCTAATTTTCACGTAAAAAAGTTGGATGACAGACTGCGGAAATTTAGTTATAGAATTGTGCAATTTGCATGGATGTCTTAACATACAGTCCCTGAAAGATTGAGTGTGCTAATACACATGTGCATGTAAGAGGCATTATAAATTATTTGATTTACATCAGATCAGAAACCTGTGTAAACCAGTGGTGTGTTTGTAACATGTAAAAGATATGAACTGGGTTGATGGTTTGTTGATTCTCAAAAGGGGGCAAGAGCTCTTCCAGTTTTGGGAAAGAAGCTGTTTTTAAGTGTTAGTTTTTGATTCAATGTTCCTGCTTGTTCTGCTGATGGAAGTGGGGTAAACAGCACATTGTCTGGCTGTGTGGGATCCATGGCAATTAATCTGGCTGTTTTCTGGACTCATGAGTCTAGATCCTGTGGACAGCATCCCACAAACCCCTGTGCTGTCCTTATCACCAGTGCTAACTCCTTCCTTTCCAGTCCTGTGTAGCTCACATACCACACAGTTATGCTGAGACATAAAATGCTTTTTATTGTAGCACTATAAAAGTTTTTTTTTAACAGCTTAGTGGAAAGTCCAGTCTGTTTCAGTTTCCTGAGAAAGAGGAGCCATAGATAGGCCTTCGTCACCAGGTGGGAGGTGTTCACAGTCAAGGAGAGGTCAACAGAGACGTGAATGCCCAGGAACCTAATGCTTTCCAGGTGCTCCAACACCTCCCCATGTATGCAGTGAGAAGTGTGTTCAGTCTTCCAGGACCTGCTGGTCTTGCTGGTGTTAAAGATCAGGCTGTTCCTGGAGCACCACTGTGTCCGATTACGGTTCTCCTCTCTGTAGTGGGTGTCATCATTGTTGGAAATGAGACCCACCACAGTGGTGTTCTCCATAAACTTCACAGCCATGTTTGTGGGGTGGATAGCAGAACAGTCGGGGGTGAAGAAGGCAGGGCTGAGGACACAGCCCTGCGGCGTTCCTGTATTGAGGATCAGTGAAGCCAATGTGCCTTTCCCTTTCCTCACCACCTGGGGCCTGTTGGTGAGGAAGTCATTGATCCAAGAGCAACCAGTATATTCAGAACCAGTATGTCTGGTAGCACGGTGTTAAAGGCTGAGCTGAAGTCCACAAATAGCATCCTAACAGGTGTTAAGATGCTGCAGATGAGTAAGAGCTGAGTGAAGTGCGTATCAATTACAACTATTGACATGGAGATTTTGAGATCAGCATCATTAACAGTATAGAAATTATACTGTACATGAGTTTGATTTAATTTAAATATGGCATAAGAATTAAATTTCTTTGTTTTTTGTGTATGTTTACTTCCATGCTTCCATTTGTTTTCACATCATGCACAAAGCTGGCATTTATTACATATGTGTTAATTGCTTTGATTCTATGTTTTTCTATGTTGCCAAATATATACAGGACTGTCTCAGAAAATTAGAATATTGTGATAAAGTTCTTTATTTTCTGTAATGCAATTAAAAAACATGAAATGTCATACATTGTGGATTCATTACAAATCAACTGAAATATCACAAGCCTTTTATTGTTTTAATATCGCTGATTATGGCGTACAGCTGAAGAAAACTCAAAAATCCTATCTCAAAATATTAGAATATTTCCTCAGACCAAGTAAAAAAAAACAATTATAACAGCAAAACAAAATCAAACATTTGAAAATGTCCATTAATGCACTCAGTACTTGGTTGGGAATCCTTTTGCACAGATTACTGCATCAATGCGGCGTGGCATGGAGGCAATCAGCCTGTGGCATTGCTGAGGTGTTATGGATGCCCAGGATGCTTCAATAGCGGCCTTTAGCTCATTTGCATTGTTGGCTCTGGTGTCTTTCAGCTTCTTCTTCACAATACCCCACAAATTCTCTATGGGGTTCAGGTCAGGGGAATTGGCAGGCCAATCAAGGACAGTAATGCCATGGTCAGTACACCAGTTACTGTGAGAATCTTATGTCGTCTCTTAACCACTACCATACTTGTGATTTAGTTTACTGAACCAAGCTGAGTGTTTTTCAAGGCTCAGGAAACCCTGCAGTGTTTCCAGGTAATTAGACGATTCAAGTGATTAGTTGAATAGCCTACTAGTATACTTTTTCACGATATTCTAATATTTTGAGATAGGATATTTGGGTTTCTTAAGCTGTAAGCCATAATCAGCGATATTAAAACAATAAAAGGCTTGTGATATTTCAGTTAATTTGTAATGAATCCAGAATGTATGACATTTCATGTTTTTTAATTGCATTACAGAAAATAAAGAACTTTATCACAATATTCTAATTTTCTGAGACAGACTGTACTTATGTATACTATATCCTCTCCCATTGTAAATCAAACCCAGAATAATGCACATGTATACCTAAAGGTAATTTAAACAGAGCAATTAACCTAACATTCATATTTTTCAGACTGTGGGAGACAGCTGGGGTACTCGGGGAGAACCCACGAAAGCACAAGAGGGCAATGTCATTACCTGAACCTGGAATTTGAGTCCAAAAACCTTTTGCTGCGAGGGACGGTGCTAAGAAAGCCCCTACTGTTCATTGTTTGTTAGTTTTATTTTCAGTTTCAAATTGTCGACAGCTTAAACTTTCAGTTTCAATAATCTGCAGCAGTTCATACCTGTCCATGATATAAGAGGGTGTAAATCCTCCATTCACAGTAATATTTGAAAACATTTATGTTCAGAGGCACAAGGAAAAGCAAACGCTACGCTTATGGATCCGTAGCATATTTTTCTGGGTTTAAGCTCCTTTGGGACATGACTCTAAGGCTTTATTAAATCAAAACTGGGAATATTATACACTTTCTGTGACTTTGAAGGGGTTTTAATTCTGTTTCACAGTGAAAACTTTACGAAATAATCACAAATTTTCAGGTAGAACATGGGGTTGTAACCCTACCTGCTGTCTCTCCTCTTCTCTCATTGTTTCTTTGCTGAAGTGATAAAACAAAGGACGTGTGTTTCTGTGAAACCCATTAATTATTTGACAGTTACACCTTATACGGGCTTAGTTGCTCTGTCAGAATCCTTAGTTACTGTTTTCTGATTTTTGTTCTCTCTTTTTTGTTTTGGGTTTTTTGCAGTGGGACATTTTCTTACACATTTGAGTGCTGAGTAAGACCTCATTTGACAACCCTGCAGGCAGAAGTATTACCTGTTCTCTGGCATGAAAAGGCTCGAGCAAAATGTACAGGTTAAATCAAAGTTCCGGAAAAAGACATAACAGGTCAAACACGGTCTGCTCGTGAAAACATGTGTTGGAAACATAGGTTTCTGACACTGTATTTTCTGCTGTGAACCAGTGTGGTTTAAGGGTGTTACTGCAAGAAGCTGCTACAAATCTTACAAGTCTGGCCAAATAACAATCTTGTTCCTCCGTTATTTCGAAAGCATAAAGTTACAACTTAATTTTGTATAAAAGAAAGTGGTAAGCTTCAGTGCCCTAAAACTTAAAGTTCAAGTATTACCTAAATTATGCCTTCATTGTCTGTGTTCATGGAAATCGATTTTATCTGGAGATTAACGAGTTGTGCAACAAAAGTACCAGGTTGTGCTTTGGAAAGTAAGATTTGCTCTGGTTCAGCGCATTACAGGGTTTTGTGTTCAAGTTGCCCGAAGGGAATGGCTTCGACTTCTAATCACAGCAGCAAAATCGTCAAGCACACACAGAAGGCCTTCTGCCATTAGAGGCACATCTCAAGACATTTTTGATCTAAGCTCTTCACATCTTCCTACACAAAAACAATGCAGCTTCTGTTCCCCATACAGCCTTGCAAAGTTTTAGGACGGTTCTCTGTGCTGAATGCACATGTTCCATGCTTATTCTTTTGTGTGAACTGTGTGTAAATGTGTGCGCTTGTCAGTGGTGGGCCGAATCAGCATGGCTGGTTCTGTGTGTGGGCGGACAGGCAGACAGCACCCTGCCCCCGACCTGACAGCCAGCATCCAGAGAAAAGGAAAAATACCAAGGAGGGAGGGAAGGAGAGATGAAATGATAGTAAGGCAGAGGAAGAAAGGCTTTAAAATACTACAAACTGGTTTATGGCGTGTTATTGGTTTTCAAAAATAGTAGTTTGAGACTTGTTTGCCTCTTGTATATCTTTATACTTTGTTCGATTAACATTTAATGAGGCAATAACGGTCATTTTGCCTTGAACCAAACTTAACATTTTATAAAGAGGCAGATACAGCATAAGTAGGAATAAAAAAAGACTGCTCTTTTTTTAGTATCACTTAAACAAAGCTCAGAGTAGAGTACATTGAAAATAAATCAAGTTAGCAGATATTATGGCTTGTAAATTTGCTGGTCATTGTTAAAGCTGAAAGTTTTAGCTAGGGGTGAGCACTCTTTTTAACATTGTTATACAAAGATTGTCTGAGCTTTATGTTTTAGGTTCAAAGCCACCTCCGTGCAATGCATTGCTGCCACCAAAAGGTGGCGGTAATAACAGAGCCGTCCACTGGAAGACCAGGATTTACTTTAGCAAACTCGTTGTGGCTTAATGCAAAAATTACTATCACAAAGGGAGCTTTGGACTAGTGCATGTACAGGTGAAACCATTTATTTACCTCGATCATTCATTCAGCCATGTCACTGCTCAGGAAAAAAAACAAGGTCTGTGTCCTATGAATGAATACGCTCTAGTGTAAATTATGCTTAACAACCCTGTTGCCCAAAGCGTGTAAAAGACTGTTATAAAAACAGTCCTGCACTGACCTGGACTGAAGGGCCACTCAGCAAGGAAGAAACCTATACCCCAAGCGCAACATAAAAAGGCAGGAGAAGGTTTGTCTGATTATTTGCCAGTGAGATGTTTTAAACAATGTATATAAACAAGAACTGCCATCTTGAATTGCTCTATGGTCCATCAACATACTGAGACAATTTCAACTGATTTGAACCAGTTCTGTACAGCATTCTTCGAGGGTCAGGCTGCCATATGAGAAAAGGTGCATCCTGTTCAGATCACTCCATCACCAGATGACCGCTGGATTCCCGTCACAAATGGAGCGAAATGCAAACACTCACTGTCTGGCTTGTATTGTGGGTGGACGGACATGTCTAGTGTTCCCTAACAAACTTCAGAGGCCTTCACCGAGCAGCTGTGTTCGCACTGAGATCAAGTAACACACAAGTGATTTCTGAAGGCGATTGGCCACGCTGGATTTTAATCTAGGGGTATCAGATTAAGTTGGGCTGAGTACAAATGTACGAAGACCTTTTTATGCTCCTGTTTTTGTGAAACATAATTTTTCTACTACCCCATAATGGTGCATAACTTCTGGCACTTTTAATCCAAAAGGACCTTATTGAAGCTTGTGGCAATAACTTGACAATATGCAGAAATATTCCAGCAGCACAAACTGTTTTGCAGGGTACTATTGCTAGGGGGAGTTTCCAGCTTATTGGTCGGAATGAAAAGGAAATGTTGAGAGTGACTCAAAAATGATTTCCTCCTTCGATATTTGGGACAAATGTTATTATTTTTAACCCGTAGATAGAAAATAGAGCGTATGGTTTAATGGTAAGTTACCGGCAGTGGGAGGGAAATATGGTAGGACAGATGGAAAACAGGGGGCAGAAAGAAGCTGCATTCTGTCTCAACAGCCCATATTGGATCACTGTGATCCCAGTTTGGCTCTGATTGATGGGATAATTATAAATATGGCTTAGAGATATTTTCATAAGGCTGCTTCAGTTATGTTGAGCCAAATACATTACACTACACACGGGACACTGTGCTCTACAAAAAACAACCTCTGTTTAAAATGTGCACTCTGCAACATGGTGCATTGTTAGTGCAAAAACCAAACAGTTTTACAATAAAGGTCTAAAGTTTGAAGAAACTTTGAGCACATTTGTACTTCATGAAGTGAACAGTGAAGGGGTTTAAAAAGAGAATTATTGTCTCTACAAACAACCATGTTAAAAAAAGGACTGGGAGTGACTGTGTACATCTGCAGTTTAAATGTTTGCAGTCAGTGCGCAGAATGTCCCAAGCATTTCATTTTAACACCGTTTGGCACTTCCACAATGACTGATGTTTCACGGAAACATATTATGTCAAAACATGGACGAACGCTGTACCTAGTCGGCTTTTTTGTTTTCATTTGCTGTCTTGATGTAAAGCTCAGCTTTTTTTCTTTTTCTGGCTTCGAGGGAACAAAAACAAGAGCTTTTACTGACATTCACCGCTGAATAGACATCACAGGCCATAACAAGGATCCACATCTACCTGCTTTTGGAGAGTCAAACAAGACTGATCGTGACCACAGGTTCCAAATGTCTAAAATACTCAAAATCTGACCAATAAGTCAGTTCAGTATCACATTTTCCATCTGATACCCATCATGCTAGAACCTGCACAGATCATTCTTGGAGAAGTTTCTCTTTGAGGATGTGGATGCTACTTTTATCGATAGATAGATAGATAGATAGATAGATAGATAGATAGATAGATAGATAGATAGATAGATAGATAGATAGATAGATAGATAGATAGATAGATAGATAGCAATAAATCTGTTGATTAAAGGGTTGATCTAAACTAGGGCTCTGTCACTTTGACTGTGATCATGACAGCAACACTGACATGACATTAGCTGATAACTCTTTTTTTTCCAGGATTTGCCCCACTTAATGTGGCATCATTTCATATAATATACCATTTATATATTAGATAATATATAATTTCGAAAAACATTAACCTTCTTTTTTGATTGAAACATTGCTTTTTTAAGAGCATTCCCTTGGGTGTTGGATGATGTCTAGCTGGAAGAATTTTTGCTGATATTTTTAACCTTTGGACTTTTGTTGTGATGCATAGCCAATAGCTTTGGGTGTGCTAGAGCAAGGAACATCTCAAATATGCTGAAAACGTTCCCATTAGAAACAGGATTGCTCACCTTTGCTCCACATCTATGGTTCTCAAAACTAATAGGATCACACATGCTACCTGAACAGCTTACTCAGAACAAAATTCTGAAATCAGCTATTTGAAACATTTTAACGAGTGATCTGTTCAAGCACACTGGTCTTTGCTTTGATTGGACACAACCTAACCAAATGCACATCTGTGAATGTTTTGAGAATTCCAAACATAAACTGAAGTGGGTGATGAGGAATGAGGAAAAGAGTGCTCCTGGTTTCTCACGCTGTGTTCCTTTTACCTTGAAACTTGGATCTTGGAAGGAAATTAAAGCCAACATAACCTTGTACTAGTTGCAGAGGCATTTTCCAATTGAGGTGCTCAGTGATGAGGCTAACTGGTATTAGCATTACAAGATCATTTATTTCAGAGCGGTCCTGGTTATTCCACCCCTTCCCCATTTCGTGCATGGATAGTTTTTAGTGGTTTTATACCTGAATTCCAGTTAAATAATGGTGCTGCCACCAAAAACCTCCATCCTTCAGACTCAATGAGAACTCCCTGTTAATCTAGTCAGCTTTGAATATGAGCATTTGGATGACGTAAAATGGGATGTAAATATATTCCTAAACCAATTGCATTCCTTTGAGGAAAGAAACTGTGCTGCTATATTCAAAAATCCTGCTAGTGTGGTCGTTGTTGAAAAGCATTTTCACTGAGATGGGACTTACTTATTGTCCGTCTCCAACGTAAGTACTTGCTTGCTTCTGTTGGACATGAGCGGGTATATCGTTAGCTGTTAGATCGGTGAAGGTGTGAGCGAGATGGGGACTCTCTGTAGCAACCTCTCTTCCCTGCTAAATGGTCCTGTTAAACAGTGCAATAGTGATGAAATGGGGTTCTGCTGAGAGCAATTAGATCATTCACTGAACAGGTGGTGCTGCATTCATTAGCACACTCCCGTGCAGAGTGACACTGTGTTAGTGTGGATGCAGTCATGTAATAGTGTTTCTTTCCTGCAATCCTTTATTGCAGGATTGTGTCTCTTGTTTTTTTTTTTTGCAGGTTCAGCTCTTTTTTTATTGTAATGTATTATTTTGTTCACTTTCACAGCATTGCCACATGTTTATACACTAGTTAGCACTCCCTGCTCTGTTTCCACAGAGTAAATAACTTGTGCATATTATTTTACTAATTAATTATTTAGTGTCCATTTTGCACCAGCATGGGGAAACCCCAGGAGACCTGTGTCCTGTGTGCTGAGTAGAAAGCAGCTGCCTTCTCTAATGCCATCAGCTTAGTAATATTAACCATGAGAAGAACATCAAACATCACGTTTACATAAATTCTACGCTGCAGTCAGTTTGAATTGATCACTCGGGTTGATGCTGGTATACCAGAAACGCAGTTTCCTTCCTCCTTTACATAGCTACTGTATTTCTGAAGCAGCAATTGAACATGCAAAAATTAATCGAAATAATATGGAAAAAAACTTTTTCCAAAACTGTCCAAATTTGGAACTTTTAGCATAACCGGATACACATTAATCACTACAAGAGACAGCCTCTGCTGCCTTTACAAAAAAGTATTCATTTTTTTTAGCGAGTTTAAATTGCATGTATATTCTTATTAGAGTAGTGTTAATGTAGTATTATTGGCCTAATTCTGCTTCGCTAATAAAGGCCCATTTTTACCCCGGTTTAAGATTTGATCAGAGGTAAAACATTGTAATATGCATATTTAATTGATAGAAATTAAATATGGAGACAGAGTTTACATTACCATTATCAGATGATTTCACAGTGCGATGTAGAAGTCTGTCTGAAGTAAGTTTTGCCAAGACATCATTTTTCTACAGTGTCTGTCCTCCTCCTCTAAGTTAGGGAGGGAGGGGTAATATAAGATAATGTAAGATATCTGTTTCTCAAACAAAGGGGCTGCTCTTCCCAGTACGGGGTCAGGCCACAATGACCTAAGCACCATAAAACTAAAGTTGCATGTTATTTTACCCGGCAACAGAGAGGGGAGACACTCTGCATCCCTCAGCAACCCCCACTAAGATATTTTATTTTTCTTAACAGTACTTATTAAGGAAATGTGTCACATTGGCTTTTTTTTTAACCTGACGGGCCAGATTGATAATATGTATTTAATATGTTTAGTTTTACACATTGTCAAGGTGGGACTTCTCCCATTGAATCCATTCAGGGAAGAGGCATATTCAGCAGATCTTTCTAAGCTGGTTGGGTGAAGCGACACCTAGTGCCCACCTACCAAAGTTTGGTCTCAGCTAATCACGGTGTTAAATGAAAATCTTGTAAGTAGGCACAAACATCTTTGCCATTCTATAATGCACAAAGTGCTTTTTGAAGTCGTGGATTCTGACAAAACAGATGTGATAGCAGCAGCTACACATACGTCTTCCAGCGCTGCCATTTTTATGTTGGTTCAGCTGTGGGCTTGGCAGCTCTTGCATTCGTCACAGCTGAATGTCCCGCCTTATACCATAATACTGTAATTTGATTGACCGACTCATGCTGGATTGCTTCTCAAACGGTCAAGGCGGGAGAAGGACAAAACGGATTCTGGTGTGTTTGTGAGCGCACAAAAACTGCAACAATTCAGCTTACAGATAAGATTATTTAGTTTGGGGTCTCACAATAACCGGGTCTGAACTCATATCTTAAAAAACTGTTGACTGACTGCAACTATTCGTCCTCCTTGGCACCTAAAACAGAGCTAAACCTTAACCTTTCTTGCTTGGCCCCTCTTCATTCTGTGTGTAGGCCTACTGTCAAAAGTTCAGTTTTTGGTGAAACTGCTAGAATCTCGTCACCAAGCACATATGTTGTTATGTTTCTGAGGAAACATTTGAGTGGTTGCATTGGAAATATAGTTTTCAACTAATTTATGAACAAAAATAAAGCAAATCTGTGTTGTGGCAATTATTAGACTTGTTGGCTTGAGGTAAAAATGAACAAAACTAGCTTGCTTGTTTTTTGCAAACGTTGTTTAATGCAGATTAGAGACTGTTAGAGAGACGAACACAACCACACACAGAGCTTAGTTTAGAGAGTCTATTGAAGGTAGTGGATAGTAGAGGATGAAAAACCAACTGTCTGTACCGGGCTGGAGCAGGAGGATGGTGATGGCAGGAACTGGCAAGATAGACGGACCAGGTGGACGGGCAGGAGCTGGAGGACTGGAGAGAGAATGCTTGGAGCACTGGGGTAGCAGGAGAACCAGCAGCACGGCAGAGAGAATACTTGCAGGCGGGGAGGCAGGCGTAGACGAAGGGAACTCCGGCAGGACAAGGTGAGAGTGCTCGTGAGCAGTGGTAGGCAGCAATGAGCAGACGATGCGACAGGGAAGAGCTAACTGAGGGAGGTTTAAATGAGAGGTTTGGCAGGTGGGCTGAGTCCGGGCTTGATTAACGCTGACAGGTGTAGGTGATTAGAAGGTGGAGTGGAGAACTGGGGTGTATGGAGGGTGGAGAGTGCCAAGAATATGTCCTTGGTGCAGAAGACAAAGCTGCACCATGGCAGTTGTTGGTAAAAGCATTTATGCATTAAGCTGGTGAATATTGGAACATCTCGTTGCAGAGATAGCCCCAAAAATACCATGATTTGTGTAGAAGAAGGGTCCTTTTACTCTGTGAACCTCTAGAAAATGTCACAGTATAATAAAGGGAGCAACAAACAGCTATTGGAATATGTACTTTAGTCATATAATCACACAATACCAGCTGGTTCACTGACTGTGGGAAACCTGTGGTCCGTTGGAGTTTTCTACTAGACCACTTTAAAACTGGCTCTGTCAGCATCTTTGTTTTATATTTAGACTTACTTTGGTCAATAAACTCTAAAACTGTCCCATGTCCCATGTTTTGTTTTTTCCTTTAATGAATGTTTTAATCCAATTAAACAATTTTTGACCACAGTCTAGAGTAAAGTATTCATTTTAGAACACTGTAATTAACTAATCAATGACATCTGTTCTTTCCTCTCATTTTAAAGTATTAAAAACAGGTAGGTGCTGTAAATGCTGTCGCTCCACCACAAGTCAGAGTAGATTCTGATTACAAACACTGATCAGCCACTTTTGGTCCTGAATGAGCACTTTGACTGACGGAGAGTGTGCAACCAAAACCGGCCACAGAAACACCAGACGTGCACCAGCTGCTGACCTTTGGGCCAGGTCTAGTGACTTTGACATTTGTTGGTGTCGTAACTGAACCATAAATGTCAAAAGTGTAACAGATTATGCCCAAATCAGTTGACTAGTTCAGATTCCACAAGAACAAAGAAGATTAAAAGAACCCAAAAAGTAACAGAAGAGGGGTGCTTTTGTGAAGTTACTTAATAGACAATCTTTTACTGGCATAAGACAATTGTGTCAATAACTGCAACCAGACAGATAAAATAAAAACTAAAAGAGACAATAAAAAAAGGAAAAGAAATGTGGTGGCTAAAAACAACTGTGAACAAAAAAGTGTCATGTCACTTACAATGGTTATTATTGTTAGGGAATAATTGTTGCCAACATACTTTCATTGTGATACCATATTCTTAACAAACAGTTAAAAAACATGTTGTTTTTTTAGTATTTTTTCAATACATTACCTTAATTTAAGCATGTGAGAAGAATGCTAACCAAATGGTTGAGAGACAAGACCAAATAATGAGTAGCTGACTAGCTGACATCTCATTCAGATCAGACTGGATACAAGGAGTACATAAATATCTCATTTAAATGAAATGTTAATCAGCATGAAGGGCAGAAATGATGGCAAAATCAAACTGTCTCTAAGGCAAGAGGGGAGATTCCATGGAGTAGATCCAGTGGAAAGCATTGAACTTAAGGGAGGGGTGCAATTTTGATGCATTGGTGTACCAGTTACCCCATGGGATAATAATCTGCTCAAGGGTCAAGAATAAATGGTCCAAATGTTCTCACTCTGTTCGACATTGAATTACTTCTTCACTAGACTCATACACCCAACATTGAAACCACTTATATAATCAAATTATGTTACGACAAACCAGCCTTTGTTAACTTGCTGTCAGCCTTTCCAACCAAAATGAAGAGTCTGATTCAACGACAAATGTGATCAGTGATGCCCTATATGGCAGCTGGAGCCTCCATTCTTGGTCTGTAATGTTTGGAATTTAAAGAGAAGGCTGTGATAAAGCTGTTGCAACCCTGAAGGTGCAACTTGCTGTGTTGAAGATGGATGTCAGGGAGAGAGTGGCCAAGCTCATTCAGCTTTACTCAGATTAAAAGAAAATGCTGTGGAAGTAAAAGGCATCTTATTAAACCTTGAAATGAATGGGTTCCAGCTCAAATAAGTGATGTTGATGGCTGGTCATGTAAGACACTGATAAGCAGATGAAGGAGAAGCATAATGAAGCAGAGTGCGATTCTTCACCATTGGGTCCTCATGAGAGATGTAATATGTGCTTTTGTCCTTGTGTCCAGAAGGTAGTATACCTTTAAAAAAAACTGTATGTAGAGATGGCTACATGCCAAGCAACTGCTTGCTATACATGGCATAAAGGGGAACCAAAATAATTTAACTGATTAGCAACTATTTCTAACCACAACCCCATATCTTGTGAGACATTAGCCATTAATACTATAACCTCATCATACTATTACAGTCCATTTCTTTGGCATTGAAGACACGCCACTTCAACACAATAATCCAGGATCTGATATAGCATTCTCAATTTCATCACAAAATACCAAAATATGTGGTGGCATAAGCACTGCAATGCATTTGCCACATCCACATATGCACCATTGCAAAGCGATCTTTTCAAGACCAGCTCAAATCAATGCTATGCAGATGCTCTTTGTGCACTGATGAAGAGTGTCTCTTTGGCAAACCAGATCTTTAAAACAGCTCCAGCCAACAGCAGCCCAACCAACTCTTCCATCAAAAGTGAAACACATTCTCCAAAGATGAGCTAGGACTTGATGTTTCACGTAATGTGCTTCAATTCCTGATGTTCAGCACAAAGCTTTAGCTTCCTCAGTAAGAGGAAATTATAAAAGTTTTGACCCTCCTTTAGCATTTCAGGGATTTGTAAAAGCTCAGTGGCACAAAAAGCATAGTTCTATTTAACACCAATTCATGCATGTACACAGTGCAGATGTATGAAGGAGTTTAATGTCCATCCTGATCCTAATTAGAGTTAAAAAGAGACATTGAACGTTAATGCAAACTCCCAATTTCTCCCAATGTATCATGAAAACTGACTGACCAGGAAGAGAACAAAATAAGACAGGATGAATGGATGGAAGAAAAACATAAAGGAAGGAAGGAAGGAAGGAAGGAAGGAAGGAAGGAAGGAAGGAAGGAAGGAAGGAAGGAAGGAAGGAAGGAAGGAAGGAAGGAAGGAAGGACACAACAAGTTTACAACAGATTGAAGAAAGAATGGAAGGCGTGAAAGGAGGAAAAAACTAAGGACACAGCATTTGGACAATAAAATATGGAAAATAAATGCTGGAAATACACATTTGTACCATACTCTTATTTTCTCTGTTTATTCCTATCAAGTCTTGGAAAATGCTGAATAAAATTCCAGACTTGTGCTCAGAAGCTCATTCCACTTTTTAGAACTGTGTTCTGTTCAGGTTTGCAAAGCCTCGACTGTATGTGGGAAAAACAAACCCCAGTGCTCATATTGTGAGAGCCTTCATGCTGTTGGTGGAAGATTTAATCAGGGTACTCACATTAGAAGAGGTGTGCATAATTGCACGGGGCTTGATGAGAGTGTGCCACGTCTCTCAAATTATACATTGCTGCTGGAACGGTCATACCTTTCATGCTTCTTCCTGCTGCATTCAGACTTTAAAACTTCATCAACTACAATGTTCCCTATGAGCACATGAGTGACAGGCGAGCAGCACCTGAGAAGACTCGGATCAGATGGTGGTTCACTTCTACCACATATACCACAACAAGATGGACAGGGATGTAATTTGTCAGTGCATGCTCCCAGTGTACCATTAAAACTGATGATGATGTGCTTAATTACACTAAGTAGTAATACTTAATTCCATTTGCATTTCCATCACATTACCATAATCATAGATTCATGTTATTACAGCCTCTGTAATCATCTTATAATAGAAGGATGCATTTGAGTTGCCCCTATAGGCAAAAGACAACTTTGGTTTACAAGACTTAAGGATCTTTAAAACACTTTAAATAGAAAAACAGTGGTCAGCCTTATTAAGTGATGAAATATTTTATGAAAATAAAATTCAGCATTTTGGTGCAAACACCTATTTACCAAACTTGTTTGCACAAACTAATTTTATCCTATCTTTTTGTTTGGTTTTTCATTTTTGTGCCAGTCACCAAAAACATATTAAAAGATTTCTGAGGATTTGAAAATAGAACAGTTCCCAGTTTCTGTTGTGAAACATTCCTGAATGAAAAGCAGTTATGCTAGTTATTAATATTTTTTTTTTCTCTTTCCTTGATGCTTTCATCAAACACCTGGGTCTGTTGAGTCTGTTTCACCATTGCCATAGTTAAATGCACAGACAGAAAATCTTATATTCTTAATAATTCTGTTTTTTGGTTTATTGTGTTACTTTGTCATCATATTTAGCCATTTAGACTCCTCTAACGATTCATTTTTCAAGAAATGACTACAGCCACAAATGTTATGACTTTTTGTGGGGTTTTTAGAGACTTTTTGAAGACACAAGAGCATGAATCATTCATCTTCAATGGTAGTGGGTGGCATTGTGATTTATTTAGATTGTCAGTGCTTGTATACAGTTTTTTTTTTAAATGTCATGGTTAAAAATGTTATGATTTTTAGTGACTTTTTGTAGGCTCATACATGGATAAGGTTAAAAACAAAACCTGCCTTAGCAAAAGTAAACTTGTAATATCTTTAAAATGGTAAGTAACTGTTCCAGGGTGTCTTATTTTGTTTACCTATGGTTGGAAAAAAATCACAGTTTGAATTATGATGGGATAAAACGAGAACCCACAACAATACATTCATTTGAAGTTCTAAACATAGTTGAGTGTTTTTTTTACAATTTGTTTTCTGTCTCTCGACGTTATTCTCCTATAGAGCAGTCAGGAAGATTATATACTGATGAAAAGGTTTGCAACAATACACAAAACAGGAGACAGAACCACACAGTACTGAAAATTTAAAGATCAAAATTATGCTCCAAAAAGGCCTTTATTCTGACACAAACTCAACAAACTAAAGTCTATTTTTATATCTTAAAGTAGCAATAAGCAAGATATTTGCTGTGAAATCAACCTAAATCCTTCTCATTTGCCACCTGGGATGGATGTAACATCCTCTATGAACAATCGGCCCACTCCATCAACAATGTCTTAGTCAAGATTTTCTCCTTTCAAACCTGGAGGTATGGAACTACTTTGGTTCAGAGTGTAGCCAATGTTTATTTCTTCGTTCCTGAGCCAATCAAATGAAAGTTCCCATGGTTCTCAAAACAGAGCGCTTGGGATTTGGGCTGGTGTATGCCCAGGTGTCTGGCCCTACCCTGGGGCCTCTGGTACGCTAGTGGGCCTTGGGGCCTGTAAAGCTGGGGGGATTGAACGGAGTGTCTATTGTCGTATGTGGTGTGGGAGTTGTTTGGATGCTAGTGTTAGGGTGGGTTTAATTACATTTTTCTTTACTCGGTGGGGGAATGCTTTTGCATGCTCTGTGTCCAGCTTCTTGCCTCGGTCCTGGTTCAGGGCGGCTCTGGGGGCTGGTTCTATCCAGGGAACGAGGATCTGCATGGTTCAGGCAGGCTGGCTAACTAGTGTGTTTTTTTTGTTTCGTTCTATCCCAATTTCTTTTATTTGGGCTGGTGGGTTGGGTGGTGGTGGTGTTGGTCTCAGTTTGTGGTTGGCTCTCGGACCCTGGCGCCTATTTCTGGCCCCGCGGGTTATGGTGATGCGGCTAGCAGAGCCTATCTTAGGTATGGAGGGCAGTGTCTGGGGGAGGTAGCACCTCAAGGTTTTTGGGGTGGACTCCTGTTGGTTGGCCCGTTCGGTTCATGTTGGCCCCATCTCTGAGTGGATGGGCCAGTCGGTCATCTGGCATGGGATCGGGTGGGGGGTTAGGACCAGAGTATGGACCGGGTAGGTCGGGTTGTGTTGGTCCCCCCTCTCTCATCTGAGTTGGGCTGGATATCCCTCTTGGGTGCCAGTGCCTGGACCTGAGAATATAGACCAGTTCATTCTTATTGTTTTGATGCGGGTTTTTCGCGCATGCGCGGCGGACTGGTAGGCAAAAGACGAACACAATGGCAGACGCAAACAGAGAAACTGACGAGTTCTCCACGTATTTTTCTTCTTTAGATAACGTATCACAAGATCGTTTTAAGAGTAAGTTGATGGTTGATGGTATCAGATTGCCAGATCCAACAGCAAAAGCCTGAAGGGACGGAGCGAGTCTGTGAAATGCTGGCCAAGTGCTCCGTACCGCGACATATACAGCTGTCTTATAAACACGCAGGCCAGTACACATGAGAGAGCATGGAAGCATGAAACCACTGGACGGCTACAATTATTTTATATCGGGACATAGGCACCAGCAAGCCCCGCGACCCCATGAGGGATTAAGCGGGTCAGAAAATGGATGGATGGATGAATGAATGTTCAGACATGTTTGTGTAACATACGAAAGCAGAGTCGGACACAGACAGCGCCTCAGCAGAGAGGAAGGCCCGCTCGGTAGGTAAAAAAAAAAAAAAAACATTGTTCACTGAGGATTATTTTGGTGTTTTTGTCTTATTGAAATGGGTGGGGGTGTCGGCGACGTTTCAGCGTAAACACAGACGTACTAGCGCACGTGAACAGGGGCCTAATGCAGCCGCTGTCTGAACATTATTGCATACTGATTGCACTAGGAAAACTAAAATGATGCGGCGTGCTGCTGCTGCAGCGCATCGACTCCGCTTCTCCCGGCCCCGTCTAGCAATCGCCACCTCCCCTCCGCCGCTATTTAAGTAGAACAATGACTAGTGCAGAATTAAGTTGTATTTACCGGAGATGAAGTGTAGACTGCAAATTCTGTCGTGGTATGATGGCTCCCACTGTCCATTCGGATAGTCTGCCTGCGCTCTTTTCATTGAAATTATCCCTTTCTTTCTTCGTCCTTCGGTAAACAACAGAAACGTACATCTGACAATTTGGAATGCCTCTGTGTGCAACCGGGAGCACAACAAGTCGTAGGCATTGTTTAGATTCCAAAAATAAACTAACTAAAAGTACGCTCTAATTCACCCATTTTGTCATGTAGTAGACAAGAACAGTACTGTTTTTTGACTATCAGCGGGACCCGGATGTAGCGCTGACGTCACGCGTGACCTGATCTATAGGATGTGTGTAGTGAGTGCAAGTGTGTGTGTGTGTTTTGACCCCCTTTTTTCTGTAGAGTGAGTGTTCGCATGTGGGGACACTAGGGTGGGAACGTGAGAAGGTGACTGTGTATGTGGCTTTCTGTTTGTCTACTTGTCAGGTTGGGTTTGAACTGCCCCCTCTCCTGGGACATCCTAGCAAACCCCCCGCCCTCCATTCTGCTCTCCTTTGTTGGCTGGCTCCTTGGCCCACTGGTGCGTTGGTGGTCCTCGGTGTCTGGGGCTGGGTGCTCGGGCCGGCGCCGACTCGCTCCTTGGGGCTGTGTCGCAGGGCCTGGGCCCCCCGTGGGACTATCGGTGGTGCCTGGCACCTGGCGGGTCGCTCTTGGGTCTCGGGTCTCTGAACCCATGGTTTGATCCACTCCAGCAATGCTGACTGCCAGCGGAGCCCACAGGCGTGTCCCCATAGCTCCTGGGGGCTTCGGCATTGTGGCTGTTGATGGGTTTCCTGTGGCCCATCTCTGCTGTTCCCTGGAAAGGGAGAGGCAGCTTTCCCTGTGTTGACCCCTCTTGGGCACCTTTCTCTTTGGGGGTCCCTTGGGGCATCTGGGGTTCTGGTTCCCTGGTGTCTGATTCAGTGCTCTTGGGAGTGGGTCTTTGGCTCCCGACAACCGCTATTGAGCATTTTCCTTAGGTAAAATCCTGACATAAAAACGCGCACTCTGCCAACACCTACAGGTGCTTGGATTCAGTTACTTACAGATTGACTTCTATACACAACACCCCTATTATTATCTTTAGCTGTTATTTTATAATTTCATATTAAGTAATACTGTACATTCTTCAGTGATGGTGTCAAGACGTTGGTTGTTTGTACCGGTGATACTTTATTGGTTTGTTTGGTGTTCTTTTTATATCTCTCTTTGCAGTTGTATGAGTAGACAGGATGTTATATTGCTCTCTCCCTTTCCTCTCCTCTGTCTCGTTCACCTTTTCTCCCGTCCAGCATTTTGTCTCATCTGTTTCTCTCCTTTTTTCCCTTACTGTTTCAGTGTCCATTGAACATGAAATAGTCCCAGTATAAAATCTAATAAAGATTCTTGCATATAAAAATCTCCTCAGACCTTAGAACAGCACTTCAACTATCCACAGGGTAGTTGAAGTGCACAGGGTGCATGGCAGGTTGGGGACATTCTGTCACGTGACACTTATGTGACGTGTGACTAAAAGTTTAGCTTACAAAGTTGCTGTTGGTATCTTAAGTAGTGTATGGTAACATGTAGGTTAGTGTTTGTTTAGGTTTAGGAGTTACGCAAAGGGATGGATTAGTGTTAGCTTCACAGTTTGCAGTTCATGTGAAATTTTTGCGATTTCCTGCCACAACCTCTCATGCACCTTGCGCGTCAATACATGACAAGAGGGGTACCTCTTTCGCGTCAGAATCTGACGTGCAGGAGGCTTGCCCAAGTATCAACCTTTGACAAGTTGGGATTTAGACTGAGTTGGTTTCATAGACAACTTCCTTATGAAATGCTTTACCTTCAAAAGTGCAAACAAAATAGTATTTTGTGATGCAAAGTTCTATTTCCTTGTTGATCCGTTGTTCTGCTACATTATTCTGGTGTGACTTGGAACAAAAATAATCCCCTGGCAGATCCTCAAGCATGTATTCGGGCACTGTCACTTTCAGTCCTGGTCCAAAAACCCATTTCTCCATGAGTGGGACACTTAGCTCCACCAGCTGCATCTCCCTCCCTCACCTCAACATCTATGACCTGTAAACAGCAGAAATAAAGATACAAACAGTTTTCAATTGTCCTATGGGATAATAAAGTGGGTAGGTAGAAAATATTGTTATATCCGTACAAAGTAAATGAAACAGCCTGATGTGAATGTGATGAAATGTGATTTATACCTGATTTTACCGCAGCTGTTTCACCTTCTCGTGTATGTTGAGCAAGAATCTATCTTGCTAGTATCACCAGAGTCTGAAACCTTGTGTCCAGCGCTGTGCACTGCAGCAACAAGTCATATGCATCCCCACTGTATCTGCCTGGAACACAACTGAGGTTTGCACTTTGTATGGAGGTGGATTGCTCATCCTTTGGTGTCGGGCTTTATCCATTCATGTTCTTCAGAAGCACAATGAGAGATACTGGGGCACTTCTCCTCACTTAAGACCGCATTAGCTGGGATAATAATCAATACATCTCATCAAGATGAAATTAGGAAACGGGGACAGTAATGGTTTCATTTATTTTTACATATTTATTAATATTTAAACAACAAGAATCAAGTGTAAAAGCCAGGAATGTGCCTCTCCACACTTTTAGTATATCCTAAGATTAATAAAACGAATACATCAATAGTGTTATTAATACAAAACTAGAACTGTGTCTCTGGGTTGGGGCAAAGTGGTGGGGGTGGGAGTGGAGGGGTCAAGGGTGATTAGCAGGGCTTTCCAATTTTGTGGGGCCCAAAGAGCTCTGCTGCCTCCTAAGGAGAGAGTGACATGAGGAAAAGAAAAACCAGTAAATACAAACATTTAGCCTGTAGGTGTCTGTGGACACAGAGTTCCCCCACCTTTTAAAAAAAGTGCAACAAATACTTATTCTGTTCACGTCTACTAACTATGAGAAATCGATTCTTCTGCGTTAACATCAAAAACAAGTAGCAGTCAAGCCTGCAGGTAAAGGATGATATATGTTTCTTACTGTCACCTGACCGCATCAGGGGCCTGTGCTTCTCAAAGAAGCAGATTAATTTCTCCCACTAATGGGCTATAAGCACAGCTCCACTAATGAAAGAGAGGAAACAAAGGAGCTGCTGAAGTTCAGGAAGAAGTGGCGCTGTGCTTATAGCCTGTTTGGGATAAGAAAATGGGTTTTGGTGATGTGAGGTGAAAAGGTGTTAAACATGTTCAAAAAGGCACAGACTTGGAAATCCCCTTGACAAGAATGCAAGTGACTGTGTGTAGTGCAGCATGAGCATGAATAAACTTACATAGAGTGTGTATAACTACATTATGTGTATGTGTATGGTAGTAGTTGATGTGCAAGTATATTGTTTTCTCCTATAAGGTGAGTTAACTCCGGTCAGTGAGCTAACATGAGATCATCTCTAGTTTCTTCAAGGCCTTCTGTCTCTGAAGAGCCATCAGCTACGGTAATCAGGCGAGCAGCAACTCGTGGTGTTGTCTTACTTTTTATTGATTAATTTTTAAACTGGACACAAACCAAACATTTATCACAGGATCAGCCCGGTCCAAATAAAATGAATTGATTAACACACCTACCATGACACTGCAGCTCCCCATCAGTTGCCACCGGTTGTGAAACTTGTGACAACAAACTTCCACTTCTTCTTCTGTTTTAAAAGTGGTGCGCTCTTCTTCTTCTTTGAGATAGGATTTTTGAGTTTTCTTAAGCTGTAAGCCATAATCAGCGATATTAAAACAATAAAAGGCTTGCGATATTTCAGTTGATTTGTAATGAATCCAGAATGTATGACATTTCATGTTTTTTAATTGCATTACAGAAAATGAAGAACTTTATCACAATATTCTAATTTTCTGAGACAGTCCTGTATACAATTATTTATGGGTGATGTGGACTGTTACCGAGCTCACTTCTACTACAATGCGGGTACGGAGCAAGTGCTTCAAGGAACCAAAACTCAATGTGTCCACTTACAGTAGCCCCATTGCAGTGCAGAGTCTGGTCACCGAGGCCGTGCTGGGCTATGGGCAATTTTGCAAGCTTTGGAATTTTGCCTTATGCTGCACCAGTCCTATGTCAATCACCTGGGAATTACATGAGCCAAATAGCAAGTCAGGCACTACATAATAATACCTTCCTGTGTATTTCAAAATAAAATAATTCTGGAAACTCCTGTCTCAATGCTAACCCTCTTGAGACCAAGACACGGTAGCATGACGGATGAAGATGGAGGACCTCACAATATGTCTGACAGCGTGGACTGAACTTAAAGAGGAAGAGACGGGGGGGAAACAAACACAGGTGAACTGAGGGATACAGTCAGGCTGAAGGAAAGGAGGGGCAATGAACTAGCAGGTGTAATTAGCAAGCAGGGCAATAGAGAATGGCCTTACTTGGAGAACACTAAACAAGGAACAGATCTAACAGATAATAGACTACTAACAGAAGTAAACTTAAACAGGAGCTGAATCTAATCAAAAGAATGTCTCAGACATAATGCTGAACTGAACTAAATGAAGACAAGCAAAAAATAAGGATCTAACAGAATTAATAATAAAATCATAAGAACATCAACTAACAGAAAACTAAATAGGTAACACAGATGATGATCTCTAACAAAACTAATAATAAGAAAGGACAAATCAAACAGATTGCAGAACAAATAAAGGACATAGCTCACCCGACAGGTACTAATCTAACCAATAACCTTATCTAACATAAATGCTGAACAGAAAACTAAACAGACGATAACACGAGGATCTAGGGATGAACACAACAAAATAAGCAGATAGCAGAATCCCCAGGGAGCTAACATAAATACTCACATGCCTGCAGATCTCCACACAGGTGTGATATGAGTCTTGTCGCTCACCTGATGGGTGTATCGTTACAGCTCCTTGAAAGTTATTTTATAAATATTCATCTGATCAAAGAACTCTGACCTTTGTCCAACCTGTCAGTCAAGATAAATGGTTATATTTAATGAGTTGGTCTATGTGCTGCATGTATTGCATTTACAGGTAATGGATTGAACAGTGCACACTGAGATGTTCAAAGCTTGGGATATTTTTTGTCATCTTACCCTGCTCTAAACCTTTCATCATTTTTATCCCTGACCTCAAGGGCGAGAATGATTTCCTTTAAGGGGGTCAAAGTAAAGAAGAATGTGTACAAATAAATGCCACAGCCGAATAGATTTTGTCTTCCACTTTACAACTATGCACCAGTTATGTTCTGGTCTGCCACATGACATCCCAATGAAATACATTGGGGTTTGTGGCTGTAATGTAAAAAAGTACAAAAAAGTTCAAAGGGTATTCATATTTCTGCAAGGCACTTTGAAAAAATTATATTTAGTCTTTGCTAACATGGATGAGACACATTTGTTTTCCAAGTAAAAAACAGATTAAAATAAGTGTAGTTTGGGAAAAAGAGGTGGACAGAAAAAGACTGGAGTCTGTCTTTAATACAGACTGCATAACACACACAGTCACTTTCTTTTGGGATAAACACCTCTCATACAGATTTTCTTTTGCCAAACATAGCAAACAAATGGGCTTTAATAATAACAAATCAAATCAATTATAAGATTTCAAAACTCTAAATATCTTGCTTAGCAGACACCATTTAGATCACATACAGTATCTAAATCACAACCATTTTGCTCGGTCAAACTATTCTGAGTACATGTAATGTGTAACAATTTGCATTTTTCACACTCTGACCCTCCTAAGATCTCCTTTTGCTGTGGAGCTGGGATATCATTATCAGAGACAGACAGAAAGAAAAGTAAAGCTACACAGAGAATAGAAGATCTGGAGGATTGTAATGCTCTAACAGTGTTTGTTCTGTGCCACTCTCTCTCTCTCTCCTCCATGTGTGCATGTCTAGAATTGCAAAACCTCCAGATGTATTGCTAAACTAAATGCATCAATATTCTCAGTTTACTTTTAGAATCACATAGATTATACTAATTATGTAGTAGCTGTTTATTTTAACACGTATTCCCTCCTTTTACCCCTCCAACTCTGCACCCATAAGTGTGCACGACATTAGCTTCCATTTACATGCTCGCGTTCATGGTGGATCGTACATCAAACGAGCTGTTGGTGCCCCTGTCTCCGCAAGTGTGCCAGGTCTTTATGTGTGAAAGACAGGAGACTGACCGCGATGCATGAGTCGGTGTGTGACGGCTCAGCAGAGGGGCCGACAAGCGTAGATAAGATAAAGGGAGCTTAGTGTTTAGTAATGAGGTGGTTTGTGTGAGAAGAAGAGCACCAGAGGAAAACTGCAGCCTCTAGTCTGGATAAAGGACAGCTTTATATGCAACTTAGAGGGAAAAAAAAGAAAGAAAAAAGATGCAGCTAAAGTAAGAAACATCTTTCTTAAATCAATAAAACCATATTATAAGCATATCGTTCCTGTGTTACGTTATTTAACCTTACCCTACAAGTTCCTGGTATATCCTTTGCTGCAGTACTATATAATTATCAAGAGAATTTTTAAAAACTTTTCAAATGTCACTAAGAAGAAATTAGGTACCAAGTGGTTTAAACCCAGGAAAATCTGTCATAAATTTGCAAATCCACTAAATAGGTTATACTGGGGCTCCAGGTCTGTGTGCCTCTACATGATAGTGTTACTTTGAATGCAGGAACATTTCCTCTGCCTATTTTCAGTGGAAGCTGGCTATTTAGCTTCTTCACCTCTACATTTATGCCTTAGCTCTGTTCACCCGATGCTTGCACATGCACAAAAACAAGCTGTCTGCCGCAGGTTTGTTCTGGGGAGGTGAAAATGAACCAATGGGTGTTAGTTCAGGGGCTTTGTGCATGTAGGAAAGGCATCTATCAAGCAGTGTGCCGTAGTTGCCGATGCAGTTATGGGATGATGCATCGGTATTAAATGATTGATAAATCCATAGGGACAATATTGAAATGAAGGATGAAAGCTGGGTTCTTCTGCTGCTGCCATTACTGCTGAGCTATATGCATTAAACATAGTGCTGAATAGTGTGTAATTTTATTGGTACTATTTGTACTATTTTACTTTGCCACAGTAAATTCATCCATCACTCTTGGGTTATTTCAGCTTCATTAGAAAGAAAATAAAACTCACCACAGCTAATCGTCTTAGCCCTTATGACTATTATTATTATAACAGTGACATAAGTGTTTTGGTAATGTCATCATGTGGGTGTCTGCAAGTTTACTTTCTCCTATTCATGGGCAGTAATAATGTTTAGCTGGTGATCTGTATCAGGCTGAATTTAGGCCTGATTGTTGACTGGCTGGTGCAGAACTTTTTTCCTGTGAGTGAAGCACAGCTAGTTTCAGTAACCCCAACCATCTTTGCTGTGGAAGTTCTTACTGTGGCAAGAAGACTTAAACTTAGGTATTTTTAGAGAGGAAACGGTCTGATTGGAGGTTTTGCAGTTTACAACCAAAAAAGGATATACATATTGTGCGTGCACCGTGCCGACTTGCAGAAGGAGGAAACCTGCATGAAGTCGACTTTATCAGATAAAGCGAATGTTGGAATTATTGTTGCAAATTTGTTCCGTTTTATCCTTTTGAGATTTAACTTTTGTGTTTTACAAAACAGGCTATATCTGGGAATGTTGGCAGTCTTTTGTAAATCTTTCTATTAAAGCAACGGTGTACATTCTTTAAGGACAACTCACAGAGATTATTGTCTACAGTTAGTAATGTTAACGGCACTAAATTTTCTAAACTGTCCAAATCATGTTTGTTTGCCTTCATTTAGTAAAACTCTTTAAAAGATCAACTGCTCTTTCACCCACCACTGTTTGCTGCTAATGTAATCAGTTAAGAACCACTCAAAGGTGGGCGAGAACCAAAATATTTTACTAGAAAAATAAAATGTAGTCTGCTAAAATCCATACCACCAGGCCAAAGCGTTAGAAAATTAACAACAAACCAAGAAATAAAATCTCTGACAGGTACATTTTTGATAACAACTGCTCTTTGCACTGTTTACTCATTTCTAGATTGCTTGTTATGTTGAAAGCACATACTGAAGACGGAATATGCTGCGCAGCAGATTTGTCATCTTCTTCTGAGCCTCATTGTTTCATTATTTGGGACCCAGGTGTTTTGTAAGTGTGCTGGAGTCAGAATGCAAACCCTCGTGAAAAAAAAGTTAATAAAATCTTCCCATTCAGACACAAAGCATCACTCCTTTGCACCGAATTTGATCGGATGCGTCAAGTTCAACCCTGCTGAATCTAAAGTTACGGAATCAGGATGAATCACAGCTCACAGGTGAATCAGACTGTTTCAAAGCTGTGTTTTCTGCTCATGTATCTTTAATGTTGTGCGGCTGTGGCGATGTATCAGGATCTGCATTGTGTCGGCCGCAAAGCAGCAATTCAGAATCCAATCTTATCGTACATGACTTGGAGTCTCTACATGCTTTACCAGGAGTAATATAATATAATCTACTCATGATGGGAATGGGATTATGTGACTCCAATAAAAAAAATATCCTCCAGCAGGAAGTCACTAATGCTACAATCTCCCACATTTCATAAACCTAAATAGTCCCAAACAAGATCAGGATCATAGAGAAAACAGGGCATAGTCAATTTATAATATTTACAGGAATAACACACAAATAAATTCTAATGGATATTTGAGCATTTCAAAAAAATCTTGAAGATGGTTAATGAGATATTTATATACATGCAATGGTACAAAACAGTTACATTTTAACTAGGTCTGGATGAGTTGCTAATCTCCTGGTTACAATGGCAGGAAAAATTGTAGCGTACATCCAAGTAGTTTTATTACAGTCCCCCCAGGGTAAAAAACCTCTGTGGAGAAGAAATTGTTGTTGGTCGCTAACCTTGTGTCAAACAGTGTTACCTCCACTGAGACGTCTACCTGTTTGTGAGTTTTCCTTTTCATTTTGCTTTGTTGCCAGGAAATGTCAACAGCTCAACCGAGATTCTGTGTTCGGGATGACAAAACAGCTCTGGCCATCTTAAAAACAACCTATCTGTAAAACTAACTCAGCCCATTTCCCTCTTTATCAGAAAGCGAGGTGAGGTTAGAAAGAGAAGGGAAGGCAATGTGCAGCTATATTTTTCTAGTTAAAGCACCAGGATTGGCGTGGAACTGGACTCCCAGAAAGATCAATTTTAGGCTGCAGTTTCAACCAACCGTTGCTCCCAACAAGAAACATCCTTCACTGAATTACAGGGTTGGAAGCTAAGAATGGAGGTCGAAATTATGAGGAGTCTTGTCTCTGCACCTGTTGTTTGTTCATTTTAAATTACACATCAAGTAGATTTTTCTTTTTTTTTTGTTGTTGTTTGCTTTGCTCAATGTGTCATATCCATGTTATGATCTATGCATCTTGTTTTGTATTTACGTTATAGTCGTTATATTTCTTGTGAATCTGTGCATACTGCAGATTTGATTTTATTCACCATAAAAAAACTCTGTAAAGCATTCTGTGCAGTTTGTTTGGTACATTTTTGATTTCTAACCAGGTCTTGCTTGTTTAATATTACACAACCGTTTGTGGATTGCCTGTCCTGTAATATTATGTTAAAGCCTTGTAGACTGTTCGCCTTAAAGCGGCATAAAGTAACGTTTCTCCCTGTGACAGTAAGTGTTTATGAGACAATATATATATATATATATATATATATATATATATATATATATATATTACTACCTCTTCTGTGCGGGGCACATAAATGGCTGTCATGTTTGTCTATTTTCAAAAAGGTCTGGTAAGTGCAATACCACTTAGTGCTACTTTAAACCACATACCCAAGATGGCTTGTTAACAGCACTGATGCCTGCTGATGCTAACTCAGTACATACCAAGAATCATTTGGAAGAGCTTTGCTGCAATATAGTGGTCAGAGTTAAGCCAAAATATGTTTCATTTTGCTCTTTTTTTGTAATCCTATATCTATTGCATGCTCTACATTTTAATTAACAATCTCTAGTTAACTAAGATTTTTTTATGACATAAAAACACAAATATGTTTATTTGTTTATATAATTGGAAGTAAATTCAGAGATAAGGCTGCTGTTGCTCTGTTTGTTTTCTTGCCACCTTTGTTGCCATAATTAAAGCAAGTGTCACTGTGGTCTAAATGTGAAGGAAAGAAGTCTACTTTGAGAAGCCATGTAAAGTCCATGAAGTATTTGTTTCGCTTACGATGCAGCCCAGTTTTGTGCGGCCCAGTGCCACCCTATTGGAGGAAAGGATGTACAATGAAGTGTCCCTTATGATGTGAGGATTAATTCACCCATCATTATCATTATTTTCTAAGTATGTGGTGGAGTTTTCTGCAGGTCCAAAAGACACAACATAAACAATTTGCAATGCACTTAGAAAAAAGGTGCTGCATAATTGTATCCAGGCTGAGAGTTCATACAGTGCAGAGTAATTTGCTTCTATCTCTATACAGCCACAACAAAGGGTTTACATTTGCATACAAAGAAGTGCTCATTAACTCCAGCTTTGCCGATTAAATGAATAAAAAGTAAAAACGGCAGTTTATTTTGCAGGAGATAATAAACTTGGTCACAAAACCAGCAAATTTGACCTAGCCGGCTCATATGCAGGCTATAATCTCAGTAACCGCACCTTTTTTACTCAGCTGTTCCATCCGCAGCATCTTAGTGGTGTGTGACACTACACAGAATATCATCACTGTCAACATTATGTCATAAGCTCCTTTCCTTGCAGGAATGTAGGATTGTGTAAGGGTGATGGGTGTCGGATTAGGACTTTTAGGATTTATTGTTGCAGAGTGTTTGGTTGTGATTGAAATTTCACTTTTCAGGCTAAAAACAAAGTTTTGACAAACACAGTTCCATGAAATAAACAGATGGCGGCGGGTCGATAGTGGCGACAAAACGCAGAATTTCTCATCTTTTTTATCACAAAATAATTTTTTGTCTCTCTGCTTCAGATCCTCGTGCTATTATTGTGCTGCCAATAATCAAAAGCACGAAACGGTGGCTCACATATCAGTGCCATCCTGAGCCGTGTCATCAGCTGTCCCACTGTTCATGTGGGCTGAATAAGATTTCAATCAGAATTCAAGCGGATGTCTGAATTCCCATTTATCATCATAAAACGACTGCCGGCACAGCTAATCTTTATTTTCACTTCTGTCCTCCCTGTTGTGTGTGTGTGTGTGTGTGTCTGTATAAATACTAAAGTAAAAGGAGACGATCAGAATTAGTTTACATAAAAGGATATGGAACTGTGTCTGTGACGGCCGATGCCTCTGAAGCATTGATGTTCTTGGCTTCTGGTTGAATTTAAAAAAGTTTCAGAATACCACTTTTTTTTCCATTGCTTGTATTCCAAACTTTAGTTTATCTTCACTTTTCTCAGACTTTTTCTGTTGACTTTTCAAAAGTTAAATAACTACAAATGTATTCATTAATCATTTAAAATGACAGGTCTCACAGTTTTTACACCCTGTTGTTAATAGCTTGCATTATCGTCTTGACCAACTGGGCAGAACTCTTGTCTTCTCCATCACCATCTTGGAGAATACCAAAAGTGGGCTCGCATAGATCACCTCATAGTTTTGTTTTTTGCACATCACCCAACAGAGAATGAGTTTAAAATTGTGCTGCCAAGCAAAGAGCATCTGTCTGTGCTGTGGAAGCTGCTGCCCTGTTTAAATGAGATATTTGTTTTAATTGATTACATCCATGCGACTTTTATTTACCCAGGTAATATGCCATTGAAGAAAAAAACATATCCAAAGGAAACTTTGCCAAGATAGTGCCATCTAAAACCACAGTTGAGAAAATGACACAATTGAAACACAAGATCAACACAAGGAAAGGACAGATTAGAAAATACACTCCACTTTGTAAATGGATTACTCAAAAACAAGAATAGCAGAACAAAAGGTATACATTTCTTAAAGAATGTCAATGTTTTTGACATGGAGTTAGCATGAAAAATGTACAGCCATATTGAATAAATTAGAATAATTTCGAAAAGTTTTTATTTATTTCAGTAACTTGATTCACAGCACATAATTTTTATGGACATACTCATTATGTTTTAAAACCTTTATTTCTGTTAAATATTTTCCCTCACATCTAGCTAATAAAAACACATCATTTAAGGTTAGACAATTGCATCAGACTAATAAAAAGCTAATTTTTTTATTACAGAAATGGGGGCATAAGGAAAAGTATATATAATACCGGCATAAAGGTTGTTTCTTTCTAAAGCTACTTTTAATGTGACAAACAAGCCTTTACATAAATACTTAATCTAATGTATTGAATATAACCATAGTCTTTTATAAAGATAATCTAAATTTAATGGATTCTGATGGAGAAGAATCTGTCAGGTTTTGTTTTTCCGTTTTGACCCTGAGGGCAGCAAACACAGAGGCAGGCAGACAATTGAAGGATTTTACTGAAAAGAAGGTGAACGGGTGGCACTGGGAAGGGAACCGGGAACCAGGAATGGATGGCAGGGGGACTAGAAGCTGTTCTGGTCGCTAACTGTGAAAAGAGAGTAAACGGTGGTGACCAGCGGCCACAAGCAGGGAGGTGTAAAGGTGGAGGCAGAGGCTGACTTACAGAGTGGGGGAATACTGGAGTCCGATGGAGGTGTGTCAGCATGTGTGTGTGTGTGGTGCTGGTCCGCCGGTGATTTATCTTTGGGAGGGTGGTTGCTGTTCTTCTTCAAATTGTGGATTTGGACAAAACAGATGTGATGGCAGCAGCTACGCATGCGTCCTCCTGCGCTGTCATGTTTATGTTGGTTGCACTGAGGGCTCAGCAGCTGCTGCTTTCGTCACATCTGTGTGTCCCGCCTTAAACCATAATACAGCAACGTGATTGACCCGATCCGTTTTTTTTTTTTGGTTTGGACCCGAACAGATGAGTGGGACCAGGTGGATTCTCGTGTGTTTGTGAACGTGCAGATACTGCGAGAATTCAGCTTGCAGGCAAGGTTACTACACAAACCGCTGCACCTGACAGAAGATCACAGAGGTGTCACATGTCTTTCCATTGAAGAGTGTCTAATATTGTTGTTAATATGTTCTGTAATCTACACTTAAATTCTGAAAAGTTTCTTAAAATCTGCTGTAGGTTTAGTTAGTCTGGCATGCCACATGTGTGTGCTACCTGTATTCAAACAGACTACAGAATAACAGACAAACTGATTTAAACTTTTTTTAAACTTATCCCCAGTCTGAATTCATTTACAATTGTATTAAAATTAATTATATGGGTGTTTTCTGTCTTTAGATTCTAAATCAGATTCAATCGGGTATTTTACCTATAACTTGGTGGTATATATAAATTTGCTGCCTTTGGCATAATAATTAGCTTAATTAGGAATGATTTGGAGAAACTGACGTGTTTTAAGGAACTGCAGATGTGCTGCTTCATTTGCATTAAACACACAGGAGGCATACGTGGTATACAAGCAACCCTAGCTGTGTGGGGGTTGGGGGCAAATTCACGATAAAAGTCTAAAAGCAATTCATTCAATGATTTTTAACTTTGAGGGAATCGAAACGAACAATATTTGTGTAATTTCACTGGTGGCAAGCTGCAGATATGTATTAGAAGCATCCTCATCGCTTTTAGATTTAGAAGTACCATCCTCAACGTGATTCTTCCCCTATAGAGAAGTGCCGTGTTCTCCCTTCATCACAATCATGTTGCAGAATCATATTTTTCTCTCCCCAGTGTGTTTATGAAAGAGGTCATATTTATGTTAAGAATTGTGAATAAACAAAGATCTGACATAAAAATACAGTCCTCCCTGTAGTCAAACTGGATGGGATTGCTTGCGGTGGGAACTCATTAGTGTTTCAATATGCAATATTTCACATATTTTGCAGTATGCAAGTACAAAAATATGGAATGTTTTTTTTTTTTTTTGTCTTAGCCTGTTTGGGTTGAAAGTCAGGGCTGCATGATTTCAGGGAAATATTTTATTGTGATATCATTGCTGTATTACAGTATGTGTATTGCTGTGTAAAACTGCTGTAAAAATAACAATTAGGGTTTATATTTTGGACACTTACTCTTGTTTAATGTCCGCATTGCTCTGAATGAATTTGATCATCTGTTGGCAAATAAATATGCCTGGTGTGGGCATCAGGCAAAGACAGAGTCCATTTATTTGACTAAATGTGTTGCAGAAATGCAAAGGGTGGACGCATAAGACCTTCAATATTATATCCTTGAATATTGTATCAAATTCTACGTCCAAGAAGTCCTTTCTGATTTTGCTGTTTTGCGATAACAGTTGCGATTTGATACGTTGTGCAGGTCTATGAAGTGAATGAATCAATCCAACTGTTACTGGACTCACTAACTCTTCTTTCTTTGCCCCTTTCCAAGGTGCCAGTGGAGAATAGGGAGATGAAGACGCTATCTCTCCTTTTCCTTCTCCTCCTCTTTGCTTCGGGAGCCTGTGACGATGTCAAGTACATCACCAAGAGAAATTCAGGTAGGATTAAGAGCTTTAGTCCATCTGTTCTCTCTCTCTCTCTCTTCTTGAAACTTCCCGTCTACCTGTCTTTTCTGGAGCCTCTGTCTACTTACTGATTTTCCATTTATTAAACTGCGTCAAACACTCCACAGCTGCCTCTCTGTGTTTGCTACCCATCATCTTTTCTCATTCTACTCCAATTTGTCCTTTTTCGACCTTTCTTTGTCAAAAAAATAAATAAAAAATACCACATCTATATTTTCCTCTGTAATTTTCTACACTGTTGTGCTTTCTGGGGTCTCGAGTAACTTAACTTGATGTAGTGGTTATGCGCTACTTGTTTGCTCTAGCCAGCTTTGCCTTCTCTGCAATCACCACTTTCCTATTCTCAGATAACACTCCTCCCCACACTGTCTGTGCGCTCAGACGGCTGTGTATCCGCTCGTCCTTGTCTGCTGAGCACGTGTGTAATGATCAGCCTGTTTCAGTGCAGCTGTCATTGTTGCTGCTGTTGTGCTCATTTGTGTATCTGCGAGCTAGCTGATGACAGATCTGCTGATGATCTTTTATTCATAATCGATTTGCTTCATCTCCCTGATTGGCTTTGGGGGAAGAGGGGGTGGGGGTGGGGGGGGGGGGGGGTTCAGTTGTTGGATTGTGCTATTGATGTACTGCACAGAGTGTCAAGGTGCTGTGTTGTACTGGATGGGGATAAACAGAGTTGCAAATGCATTTATTGCTTTCCATGCTTCCATTGTTTCTGTAAGAACGTATTTTTAAAAAAAAAATATTTTTTTTTGTTAGTGGTTCATTAAAATCCAACGGAGCCTACAGCATGTGTAATTTTTTATTCATGCTCCCCTGCCAACTGCTGAAGACGATGCGAACACTGAAAATTACTCAGCAGGTTTTAGCAAACTTGTTCATTGAATTATAGCAATCCAGTTAAAATAGATTCAGCTGTAATCTGATCATGTCTCTCTGTCTCGCTTGATAATAAGTTAATAGGATTTAACAGAGGAAATATGCGGATTTACATACACCTTGTTTTCCCACAAACTTGGCTTCTCAACCATTCATTTATCCCTTTCAGGCTACAGTTGCTATCGGTCCCAAGGTACAAAGGAGAATATACGCAGTGCCCATTATTTCATGGCGTCATTCTTTGTTAAACAAGTACTTGTTTAAATCTAGGGGTTTTGTTATTGATAATCATGTTTAGTAAAAGCTTTAAAGATTAAGTATACCAGAAACCAGTACCATGGACTGACCTTCTGGCTCAAATTGACTTCAAAACATGAATGCATTTCGGATTGAGGCTGTCATCAGCGACAGCCAATGGACTTCAAATAAATATACTAAACTTTAGAGTTTATGAATAACCTGAGATTAATGATAGGAATCACAATGCTTCTTATATGTATGCGGAAAGTCTGGAGTCAAAACCAGCTCCCCATGAAAAGTTAAAAATTGGTTTAACTGAAAGAAACTGTTGACAAACCTGGAGTGCCTGATTTTTGTTCTTCTTTTTGTTCTTCTTTGTTTTTGACCAGACATGCCATCATGTGTATCTTTTTTCCTATATAGAAAAAAAGATATTTGAACTTGAACAAATTGTTTCCCTTTCCGAGGCATCAGATACTGCTGTTATGATGACTGTGCTCCCTTTGCGATTCACAAGAGTGTCCTTTGCTCCAAAGCACCAGCGACAGAAAATTCAGCCCGAAAGAGAGGTAGACATACAGTGAGGCTTTAAGGAAAGGTGCAGGAGCAATAACCAACAACAAACATGAAACATGAGATTCATGCTAAAGACCGCTTCAGGAAAACGGTTCTTTTAATTCCTTGATTTGTGTTTACTCTAGATTAGGTATACTATCACACTAACCTTGAGTAAAATGACCAAGTCTAATCTATTTTGTTTAAAATACAATAGCAACAACTTCTGCTAAAACAATTAATTTAAAGTTATTTTATTTTGTTCCTTAAAATTATTATTAATTATTATAGATTTGTAGATATGAATTTGAACAAAAATTATATATATGTATTTACTTTTCTAGTGTCAGGTCTGGTCTAAAACAAGATGACATTTGCTGGTTAATGGAGCAATCTGCTAACCTGTTGTTAGCCAACGATGGTTTTAAGTCAGCGCTACCTTGATTTTGATGATTGGTGGCGCTCCACTGATGGAGTGTATTTTGTCATTGGCAATGTTTTTTTTCTTTTTAAAGCACTGAATTTATCTTGCAAACATAAATTATAGTGACCTTCTATTAGCTAGTTAGCAACAGGTGGGTGAGGGGGAGACACAAACACCAGCTATACAACACAACTGATACAATAACATCACTGTGATGGTATGTACCAAAAGAGGCAAATGAAACATGCCTTTGTAGATTTAGACATTAAACCCAGTTATATAGTTGAATGCTGCCTGTGATATTATTAGAATAGCAGAAGCAAAGCAGAGCATAAAGATAAATAACCACATCTACTGTCAAGGTGAAATATGTTGTTAAAGCAAGCTGCTTACTTTTGGCCACGTTCTGCTTCATTTTTATTGTTGGACCTTTGAATAACTCCTTTACTAGGCAACCATAATAATAATAATAATAAGTAATTTTTATTTGTCAATGCACATCCCAATGAAATTTGTCTTCTGCATTTAACACATCCCTTAGGGAGCAGAGGGCAGCTATCACAGCGCCCGGGGAGCAATCTGGGGCTAAGGGTCTTGCTCAGGGACCCATAGTGGCAGTCTGCGGGGATCAAACCTGGTACCTGCAACCTTGTCAGAGTTCAAGCACGCTGCTTAAACCACTAGGCCACCACGACCTGCATAGTGCTTTGGTCGAATGTTTGATGAGACTCAAAATTTACAGGGGATATTCTTTTATAAATGTAACAAATCAATGTATTAATGAGGTCTAAAAGTATGTGACAAAGCATGCTGGTTGCAAGGACTTAAACCAAGTGATTCATTTCTTCCACACCTTCTTTGCTGTAATGTTGTTTTTTTAACATTTTCTCGCCTTTCTTTCCTTTCTGCATGTCTGTGTGTCTGGCTCACTCTCTCATCATTGTACTCCCTGTGTGGGTGAGCTGGTGGGAGTTTTTGTTTGGTATTTGCTACGCACCAGCACGCGTACGTTTGCAGGCATGCCTCTATGTGTGAAGTGTCCGCTTCTTGCCACCCCGATTTCTGAGGATGTGCGGTGTGGGTGCTGTGCATATGTATGCATCCTGGTTTTGAGAGTATATTTGTGTGAACTCCCAGAGTGCGCTCCAGTGTCTGCTTTTTGTCTGTGTGTGTGTGCCTGTGTGTGTGTGTGTGTGTGTGTGCAGTGTTGTGTGGGAGAGGTGTGTGCTCGGCAATTATGTGATCAGAGCAGAGCCAAGCGGACATTTATGTGGGCGAGCCAAAGATAGTCTGTTAGATCTGTTCTGTGTGTGTGTGTGTGTGTGTGTGTGTGTGTGTGTGTGTGTGTGTGTGTGTGTGTGTGTGTGTGTGTGTGTGTACACGGCCCTGGACTCCATATGGATAGGAACTACCATTTGCTCATGTCGGTCTCCCTGCTGTGCTGCATTGCTTTGATGCAGCACCTGCTGCAGTAAAGGCTGGCAAATTGTGATAAGCTGGCAGAGAACAGGGTGGTGCTGCATGGTCAGATCCTCTGAAGTCATATTTGGACAGATTAAGGCAATCTGTAGCTTATATACTTGTGCTTCGGAAAGAAAATCTGGGAATGCACTATTATATGACCCTTACCCGACCCTGTTGCCACACAGACTCGCTGGTCAGACTTCGGCTATAGACACGACATATCTGACATGGAAGTAAACTCTGTCTCCATTGGCTTTCTGCATACGACTTTGTCTGGCGATGTAATAATATGTTATTATAAGCATGTGATCTGAAGGCTTGTGCCTTAAGTTTCACACCTTCAAGCAATTTTTGACAGTCTTCTTTTCAAGTAAGAACAGACATAGAACTTGAGTTGCTCTGTTGTGTTGACTTCACCAAAGAAGCCATCACCTTTCTTAAGACAGTTATATGACAAAATCCAAATATTTTGCAGGCACAGTTAGAATAACATGTTGTTAGCCGTTAGGCAGGACCTTCTTGCTGCATGAACCTTACAATGGTGCCCTGTGATCAAACTTGACCGGATAATTTTGTATTGAGCTAAAGTTTCTTTAAGCACTAGTCTGAAGCTTATGAAACATTTGTTCTACTTTTGTGAAGAGAAAAACAAATATTTGCAAGATGGAAAGGAGACAAAAATCAATATATAGGAACTGGTCAAGGGGTCTGCAACATTTACAACCCAAAGAGCCATGTTTGCCCTTCATCTTGCTAAGTGAAACGCTATTGTTACTTGATCTTTTGAAAATAGAAAACTTGAAATTTTTGATAAATATCTGCTGCTATAAAATTTTGCATTTTTAGTCAAAATAAGTCATTTTTACATAGTCAATGTTTAAGTTATATTTTAAGCTTGTAAAACAAACAAAAAACATTTTGCAACCATAGGATTGGATACTTTTTTTTGTTCAATGGGATGTTATTTGTGGAATGTAAAAAAGACACAAATTTTCCAACCTAATGACAAGAAAATTTGATTTTAAAATATCACTGCTACCTTCAGTCTAATGACTTAATCAAAAATCTGAAACACTGCATTTGTCATTATACCTAGTTATTTTTAAAACTACTTGGTTCTTTATCATTTTAGACAAATTTATTAAGATCCATTGTGGAAGGCCCAAAGGGCCACTCAGGTGCCCCAGATTGCAGAACCCTGGGCTAATTAAACTCCACTTATTAAAGATGCTTCAACCACAGTTTTTGACTTGAGAAATAATCCAGTGTCATGTGTCTTGTGAGTTTGTATTCTCATATAGACAAACTTTTCATGTCTGCCAAATCAAAGAAAGTTTTCATAAATCACAAACTGATTTTGTTAAATCTCATTGCACATGTTTCCAGTTTGTGTTTGATCACTTTGAATTACAGGTTAGTAACTTTAGTCCAGATTCCCTTAAAAAAACGTGAAATAGCCCTGTGGTTTAATGCAGATAAGAAGCTCAAAGCAGGAGCCAACTTTGACGTCATTTGCCGCTAACGGTTAGCCAGCTGTGGTGTTTTCACAGTCCTTACAAACCATTGGTAGCTTCTTTCTAATTGACTCAAACCTAAAATGTAGCATCACACATCAACGTTTATGCTAATACATGTTTTCAACTATTACAGATCTTGTAAACTGACTTAGTCATACAACTGAACACCAACTCATGAACAAACTTCTGTCTGACTCCAAAAGTAGGCTCTCTAAATATGGGGTTTCAAGCTTAAAACATTGATTCTAATAGTGAGGAACCAGCGCAACAACTTACAAAATAACAGTAAGTCCATAATTTCCCTGGGGTTTCATTCCAAGACTGCTGTGTTCTCTCTGTGATGACTCTACCTGTACAGTTTTACTTAACTAAAGAGAGGCACATATAAGGACTCCAAGTTAAGCTGCTGCTCAGTGGCACTTCTGCAAATTTGTTATTTTACTTTTTTATTACCTCGACAATATACCGAAACATACCTTGAATTTCCAGCTGGGAACAAAGATTATGGCAAACATTTACTGAATTTACAGAGAGCAGTTTAAAACAAATACTGTTGTGAAGCTACAGCATTAAGTCAGTGAATGCCAGTGGATGCTATATCAATATTTACTGATGAGACAAACAGGGAACCAAAGTGTATGTGGAAAAGCATCCACTTTGCACTCCAGGTCAAAAGTGAGCAGGTACTTAGACGGGTCAGATGGAGCCATTAAGATCCAACTGCTTGAAGCCTTTTCAGAGACTTGTAATACCTGTAATTACTTCAGACAGTCACTGGCATTTTACCTGAACTCGTGGCAGGATTATCAGGTCACACAGAGGTTTAACTGCTGTTGTGGGGTCATAAATCAAACTAAAGACCCTCCAATGAGCAGTAGGCATGAATAAGACTCTGCTCCCCCCGCCCAACCTAATCACACAAGGGTAGATTTTACATTCACTAGTGACTTTGGTCCACAGCAATTTTTGCCAAATAGAGCATAGATCAAAATATGGATCCTTCTGACAAATATATATTGAGTACACAAATGCCAATCCAGTCCAATGGGAACATTTGGTTAAAGTGAGAAGTTGATTCTTTTTACATTTTGTTTTGGAAGTTGTCAAGACACTATTTTTTTTTCATATTTGTGTTGTTCTCTACAGTTAACATGCTGTTTAGTCAAATATTTTCCTAAAAACGAGGGCTATTGTTGCAAAGTTAGGATAAAAATAGTTTTACTCTATATTTAAATCAAGATTATTCAAAAACATAATATTTATCATTAACAATTATTTATGTATTTGATACCTGAGGTGAATATGGTATTGAGATATTTAGTCTTATCCTGCCAGGGATTAGTGCTGGCATGACACAGTGAAACTATGTTTTATTCAAAGTGAATGTGTGATGCCACAATCTCAAGGTGTTTGGGTTTTGGTTTTCTTTTCTGTTGGTATTTACAGCATTCCCTTGCTATATATTTATCTTTGTGAAGTCTTGCCACATGCTGTTGAAGGTCATGCCATATAACTTCATGCTTTTGTGTTCAGTTTCTTGGTTTATGCTTGTGTCCTATTATTTGTGCATTTGGACAGAATTTTCTCAGCTCACAGTTAATCTTTTCCCCATGGTGAGAAGTTTTCAGATATTTAGTCCATTTCATTTTCAGGTGTTTTATATTTGATAATTGGACTAATTAGTAATTAAAGTTATGATAACAGGAAAGTCATCCAAATTCAATGGCCTTTTAGAGCATAAAAAGCTACTGCATTGTTACTCTGCCTACAAACTAGTTTACTGAGGTAGGAACTCAGTTACATTTTGGGAGAAGTAACCAGTAACTATAACTAGTGACTTTTTTAAAATAGCATTATCAACACTGGTCTTAGTTCTGCTTCTGCTGTGTAAATTAGTCTCCCTCCATCAGCTGCCCTGCCTTTATTCTGCCTCAGCTGCTCCAAATTTCCTCTCATTAGCTGTTCTGGTTCATCTGGTTATTCTCCGACCCTGCCTTAGCATGTGAGCGCACTGATTCTCTTTGTTCTTCTCTGGATTCTTATGTTTTACTACATTTTTCATTGCCATTGCCACACTATCCCTGTTTTGCTCCTTGTAAGTTTTTTTGCACGTTTTTATTATTATAATCCCTTGATTTTATTGTGATGCTCCCGAGTTACTGTCTTTCTTTTGTGAAAAGTATGGCAAACAATTGTATTTAGCCCCCAAGTCAACATTCTGTTTGAAATTGCAGATTTAAGTGTTTCTTTCCATTCTTCTTGGTAGACTAGCTTAAGCTAAATCAATTTTCAATTCCTGCCACAGATTCTCATTTGGATTCATATCTGGACTTTGACTGGGCCATTCTAACACCTAAATATGCCTTAATCTAAACTTTTCATTGAACCTCTGGCTGCATGTTTCGGGCTATATTCCTGCTGGAAGGTGAATATCACCCCAGTCTCAAGTTTTTTACTGCCGTTCCTAAAAGGTGTTCTACTCTGCTGAAGAGAGGCATCCCTGCAGCATTCACAGTAGGGATGGTGTGTTTATGGCGGGGGGCAGTGTTAGTTTTCCATCACACATGTTTTTTTTTTTTTTTTTTTTCCATGGAGACCAAAACATTCAACAATGGTCTCATAGGATCAGAGCACTTCATTCTACATGCTGAAAGTGTAGCACCAACTGCTGTTTGCATTGAACAGCATTTTAAGTTAGCCAGATTTAGGTTGTGATAAAGAGCAATGATTTCTATTTGGTTCTTATATCCCGCTGTAGCGAAGTCTTCTACATGATGAAAAAAATGTCAGGCTGTAAATCAGGGAATTCTCTGAAAAGAGACTTTAATGGGATCCAACCTTCCTTAAAGCATAAATTGAGCTATTTTAGTGTCACAGCAGAGAGATTTAATATGTTCCAGGAACATAACACACGGCATCTGGACTTACATTCAGATATCAGAAGCGAATAAATTTAGTCATTATAAAAGCAGCAGCATGATACAAACAATTGTAAAAACAAACACACTCAAACCAACATTCTGTGTTTGTAATGCAACTTAATTTAGTCCTTAATGTGAGTTTTTCGCAGCCGCTGCCGGCATTGCTTTATATATAATAGGATTAAATGAAAACAACCACTTTGTTGCTGGAGACACCAGCAAAATGTATAAAATGGAGCAGAGCATAAAAATCATTAATCATTTATTGCCTCTTACTGTTTTACAACAGCTGGAGTGAATCAGTGGTGCTTTGCTTGGCTTGCAGGGTGGTAATGTAACTTTTACAACTTGTTAACCGTACGATCGCCTTGGTCAGTCTTAGTTTGCCATTGGAAGACTTTAAAACGTGTAACTACTCACAAGTTATCGCTAACCCCTTGTATGGCCGGGTGAAAAGTAATGATTAATTAGCCATTTATAAAAGAGAGACTGGATAAAGTTTTTAAAAGTCTGTATTTCAGTGTGTTTGCAGACTCTTTTCACAGTTTCACACATGTAGCTGCGACTAAATGAAAAGAAATGACATCACAACCTGACTGCCAGCTCACTCCCTGAGACTAATGAGCAGAAAAAAATGAACAGGAGCAGCTCATTTCCTCTGAGATCTGCCTCTGAGAGCCACACGTTGTCATCTTTATCTCGATATAATGTGATGGCCCTTTGTGGACTCTGTCAGCTTTTATTTTACTGTTCTTACAATTCTTTAAGGTTTTAGTACCACAGAAAGTTCTGAGATGTCGAACTGCGATGCCTAGCTTAATCAGGGGTGAAAATAAGCCATTTGACTTCACTTTAGCTTTGTTATTTTCATCACTTGCACGCCAAAATCATGTTCTGAATATTAAACTATTATTTGAAGCTCTGAACAGAGTTTGAGCCGGAAAAAAACAGACAGTTAAAAAGTTATGGGATTTGAAAATGCATCTTAACGTATTATTTTGTTGATTGTTACTCGTTTGATGTCTTTTCATGCAACTTGATTTGTCCATGACCCCATTGAAGGTCGTTTTACTTAATAAAAAATAAATGAAAATCAGGTCCAAAGCCAGGGCAAGACCAGCTTCTTAGTAAGTAGAAGATTATTTGTATTTCACAAGATAATATTGTAAAACCACCACAAATCAAGTCATACAATGCTACAGCTGAGAGGAAATATTGAATCTCACTTCCAGACTGCTGGTAAACTGATTGAATTTTACTCTAATAGAGCAGGGAAGAGTAAACAGGTTGTAGGGGGTAAATAAATAACATGGTAAATAACATTACTATACTCTGTATGACCGTGTGTCTATGCCTGTGATGGCGTGAAAGCCGAAAGCATTGTCTGTGTTTACCACAAGCACTCATAGCGACCGTTTCTCTCCAGCATGACTAATTAACACGAGTACCTTTGTCACAGAAAGAAATCCACTTGACTTTTCCCCTCACCGTGTCTGCCGTCGAGTGGCGACAGGTGAGTACGTTTGCTCACACAAAGCAGTGAGTGAACACTCTAACACACAACTGTTTGTTAGTACGGTAGCCTAGGGTCAAGTCATCGTTCGCATGGTGAGTTAGCCGGCCCCTTTCTCCGGCCAGAACAATCACAAGTGGAAGCTTAAACAAAGCCCTTCAAACAACCCACAATCGAATTTTATCGCATTAACCTAAAATATGTTTTTTAATAGACCTGTATGGACTTTAGGACTCCATAGTGATTTATTTCCTAACTAGGCATGGGCCAGTGTAAGACGTCACTGATTTGTAAAGTAATATTGTGCAACAATAGGTTTGGTTTTGACAACCATTAATAAGTGCCAAAGGCTATTAATAGCAAAGTTAGTAATTTTGGTCAAATCTACCAAGTTGTGGCAACACCTGATTATCAGTAAAAAACCCAGGTGCCAAACGTAATCAGTCTCTGTCCATAATTGATTTATAAATACCTGCCTGATGAGGTGTTATAGAACAATAGATGGAGTGAATTCATGCACTGGCATTCTCAAACAGCAAGCCCTGCACACATATACAGAACAAATCAAAGAACTTCTCTCAGCATACAAGAATTTATTAGCAAAATACTTCAACTTCTTATGAACTTACTTTTGTCAACAAACTCTATTACTGGGCTGGTAAGAGTCTACTAGCGGGGAGCAATGCTGCTTTCGTCAGACAGTAAAAAAAAATCGATCAATAGACGTAATTAGGGACACCGTCTCCTCTCTGGAAGCTTCTTGCAGAAGCTCAGGACCAGCCAGATTCAGGTGGCTTGTCTTATATTTGGCTGGGATATGGTCACCGGTTACTCAGGTAGCAGACCGTACTATCCTTTGGATCCAGGGTTTCTTCGAAGATGTAGACTTTTATGTGGCCAGAGAAATCAAGACGTTCACTGACGTGTCCCCATGCAGCCTTTGGGTAGCTGTGGGTAGAGAGGAAAATAGTTGATACGCCTCAGGACTTTGTAGCTCTGTGTCGTCACCAGGATTCCAGCAATGAAACTCCTCCATCTTGGAGGCATTCATGAAAATAGGTTAATGCTGTGCATTCTGGGATTCTTCTAAGTCTCTTTTGTTCTGTGTGTAGTTAAGTCCCTTTTCTTCCTCCCATGATCTGGCCCAACAGTAAAAATGCCACAATAACCTGGTAATACAGTGTTTTTACAAAAAAAAAAAAAACTGAGGCTAAAATATACAACATGATCTAACTGCTTTGATCCAAAAGACAAACGCTACAATTAGTGCTGCCACTGCAAAAACAAAATATCACTTTTTTAATAGTTAAAACAGTGATATGATTTTATAAAGCTGCCTAAGACATTTTTATTCCAAGAATAAAATAAAACTTTCTACTGTGTAACCTTGTTGTGAAATACTTTATGATATTCTGTCTGTGAAAACGTGCTATATTTGAAATGTGTCTTTTTATGTGTTTGTGTGTTTGTGTGTGTGTGTGTGTGGGGGAGGGGGGGGGGTATCACTTGCATTGATAACAGATGTAAAATCAATTCTTGTCCATAGTCTTGTCACCTCTTGCATCGACAACTGTAACTCTATTCTCGTTGGCCTTCCTTTAAAATTGCTTCGTAAGCTTCAAGTCCTACAGCAGCTCCACTGTTTGAATAGAATTCAAAATCCTACTGTATACATTCAAGGCCATACTTCCCCCTAACCTTCTATCATCCTCACATTGCTATCCCTTCCCACACCTTTAGATTCTCCTCTTCCATTCACCTTTAGATTCTCCTCTTCCATTCACTTTGTTGCTCCTCCTTCCCGGCTAAGCACCATGGGGAGCAGAGCTTTCTCCCGCTCCGCTCCTGAACTCTGGAATTCTCTCCTTTCAGACATGCTCAATACAGATACCCTCTACCAGTTCAAGTCGGTTGCCGGTTAACTTTTATTGTTTGTACAGCAATAGGAAATAATACTATAAGGTTTTCACATATGTGTGAGAGACATATCACATAGCATAGCATCTCGAACACGCCTTGCTCATTGCAAAACATGGTGGTGGCAGTAACATGCTGTGGGAAGGATTTTTGTTAGGCATTGATGTGGTACGTTGTCAGAGTTGATCTGAAGATGAATGGGAACATACAGTCATGGAACAAAATGAAGGCCTAAAATGCTTTGTGAATAACCATAATCTTACAGAGTTATTCTAAGATTCTAAAATTCTAACGTTTTTCCTAGAAATTACATCACCAAGGGCTACTGTTATTCCTGTGAATATGGGTACTGCAGTTTTTTTCCCATCTAAATCTTTGATAAGCTTTCCAAAGCTAAGTAAAAGCTGTATAGGTAACATTTGAAAACAGAAACTGCAAGATGGATTCCATTCAAATTGACTGAGCTTGAAACTTTTACCTTTCATTGCTAGTTGTGCAAAACTGGTTGTGATGAAGCTTAAGGGCTATGGATACTCCTGTTGCTACAGTTTTGATATAAATTGGTGCTTGATTAACAGGCTTTTTTAAAATTTATGACAAACTATTTAATTAAACTGAGTTGTGGCACCCCAAAGACATACAAGACATCTGTCTGGAAAACAGTGGTATACCCTGAACTCATAGATGTTTACATCTAACTTTAAATCATCATGGTAATCACATTAACTCTACCTATACATCCACTACACTTATGGGTGAATTGGAAAAAAATAATAATGAACTAAGGCTTCTTTCATCCACAAATGTGTTTCTATTAATAAATTAACCAGTGCCAACCTCATACAACTTTAACTCAATGCCCCTCACCTCCCTTCACAGACCTTACATGGTTACCCCCATCTCTTCACTGTGCACTGAGGTCATATTAAAGATTCATCCATTTTCCAGGTCTGCTGTCAAATATTGATGAGCCTGACACAACTTTCCCTACGTTTAAGTGTTTACTGTTCAGTCTACTGTGTCGAACACATTCACAGCATATGCAAATGTTGTTGTTTTTTTTGTACATTTTATTATGTGACACTGCAGGAAAAAATACCACTTTATTTTACCCAGAGGAAGTAAAACAGTTAATACTATAGAGATTAAAGAGGTTGTAGCTGTGTTTTCTCCCTATGAATTTGGCATTAAGAGTTGAAATAACCCTTTATTTCTAACTGTTACCTGTATGTGTGGTGCAGTGGGCTGCTTGTGAATACTGTGTGTCTTCATTCGGCTTGTTACAGTTTCATGTCATGATATTGCATGCCTGCCTGTTCATGTGCACGAAGACCATATGTAAAACCTTGATGTAACTATTTTTGCTCTGTAAGTTTCTGTATGCCTGTCTATGTGCATCTGTGTGCTGTTTGCACTAATGATATATGATAGGGGACCCATGGGTATATGCAGCCCCGCTTAATTGTTAATATGCACCCCCCCCCCCCACCCCCACCCCCAACCACACACACACACACACACACACAAGCCCGAAGGTGCTGAGATAGTGTGAACAGCACCCACAAACTCACTTGGATATCTGAGGCCAGTGTGGAGCTGATGTCAGATGTTCGCACACAGATTCAATGGCATGGGTGTCAAATTGATTTATGACTTTTATTGATGTATTGGAACTGATCTTTCTTTTCAGGGTGAAATGAAAATGCTACATACCGATGCACAAGTCTGAATCTATGGTGGGGTTTCTGTGATCAACGCAGTGTGAAGATCATACACACAGGTTGCAATATGTACATCCACCACAGCCCTTTAATTGGCAGTGCTATGATGTAGATCTCATCGTCTCTTTTCAACTTATTAAGGCATCTTTGCTTGTCAGACATTGGTGATTATGACTAAATGCAGCGGATCATTTTTATTTCCACTGAATACTGTTTGTCTTGAAGAGGACCTAGCCTGTCACCCTGAGATAAAATAAAGGTCCAGGACAACTTAGGAACCACTGAGCCTCAAAACCTTTTCAATAACTGATGAATGCTGAAATATTGCTGCATGTTTCACATTTTTATAGGTGGCAACCTGGAAAGAAGCCGCTGTTCCTATATATAAATATTCAAGCTAGACTAAAAATGTCTGCAGCTCACGTGAAGAAAGCCAAATGCCTTTCTAAAGAAAAGGTTTATAGCTTGATGAGACTGAGTGAAATATTTACTGAAGAGTGGAATTTTTTTTACCAAAATAAATTTGAAGACAAGAACATTTTTGAACTCTACAACACCTGTAAAACATGATGCTGACAGCATCATGCTGTGGGCCTGTTTTGCACAAGGTAGTTAGAATATTCAGGGATGACTTCTTATACAAAACAGCGAGACAGTACATGACTGATTGTTTTAACGGGACAGTGATCCCAAATACAACATAATAATAATAATAATAATAATAATAATAATAATAATAATAATAATAATAATAATAATAATAATAATAATAATAATTTAAAAATGTGTTTTGGGATAAAGTAAGCTACCATTTCCAGAAATGTCTCCTCAAACTCATAAAATCAATCTTGTCATGCTTTGAACATTTCAATTTACACCAGTCCTGCCCAAAATAATGGAGCATGTACCAGTATACCAGGAGCATGTTGATGGTTGAGATGCAGCTTGCTCATGGACATGTAACCAAATGTTAACCAGAAGAGAATGTCTTTATTTGACCCTGTGTTGATTGGAAAAAACCTGCAGTCATTTCAAAATGACGCAACATCTGGGAATAAAAAAAAAACAAAAACAAAAAACAGGAAATTTCTGGCCATTGGCTGTATGGATGAGGCCAAAGTGGTGAATATTCAGTGACACAAACAGAACACATTAACTTGTTTAGACAATTTAAAGTGCTCCAAAGTAGAATCCAATGTAGAGCATTTCACATATGAGAAGCTCTGTGCGCCAACGCATGCAGTTGTGATAGACACGGACAAAGGAATAAATGTAACCCTGCAGGCAGGTAGTGAGTCCATGTTTGATGCTCCTTTGCTGAAACATCAAAGATGTAGTTCTTGAGTTGCTCTTTTATGTTGACAAAGACTTATAACACTCTGTTACAGAAGGTATTGAAGAAGCCTCCGCCAGTTTTGAATTGTTTGACAACGTTTCGGTTTCTGAGTAGGAGAAAGAGACAGTGACAGACTGATAGACGAGATAAAAGTGAGCCGTTTACACTGTGACAATGCTGTGACTGTAGCTAACTGCTGTTTTAATAATTCAAAAGTTTGCTTCTTCTTTATAGTTTCTTATTTGCACAAAACTAAAGGAATATTTTACAGATCCATAATGAGTCTGGACAGCATTTATTTATCTTTGGTTGAAAAATTAAAATACTTAGACTGATGAAGACTGAACTACATATATCTGAAATGAACAGAGATTCTTTATATCACAATTTGACATTTATTATGCCTTTTTTCTTTTAATGTGAAAAAAAAACAGGACAGCTTGCATTTACAATGTGTTATTGACATTAAGGCAATCTTAGAATATGAAAAACTAAAGTTGCTGTTAAACCTTTAACAAGCTTTTTTTTAAATTAAGTTTATGTTCTATGAAATCTTTTGAACATTTGTGAGAACACAAATGTTTTAAGATTATTAGTTTCCCCAAAATTATTGTTAAAATCTTTCTTCAAAAGGGATAAACCCCAACCAGATTAAGCCTAAAAGTAATTAAATCAGCCCCCACACTGCCACACAAGCTTACTCATCCTTCCTCTAGGTATGTAATTTGTATCCTCGTCTTAAGAAACTTAAACGTATTATGAAAGATTATGAAGTTATAAAACAGACAACTCAGCAGCGTCAACATAAACACGCTGCATATGAATAGCATGCAAGAACACACAGCGGCCTTTATACGCAGGCAAGTAAACACACAGAAGCCCATTTGGAGTAGCAGCAGCAATAAATAAACAGAATAAATTGGAAGTGGACAAATAAGCCTGGGAAGCAAATTAATGTTGGAACACGTACTCAATGAGCAAAAAAACAAACACTGTGCCGAGCGCAGAAAGAACAAAAAAATGGGCTCGGCAGCTGTAAACAGGCGCTGATCTAATGTGCCAAAAATAAGCGCTCCTGCACACACACATATACACATAAGCGAAGCCTACCTATCCATATACACATGGAGATAATGGAAAAGGAGACCTATGAATGTATTTCTAAGACTACAAAACTGCCAATCCATCTCCAAAGGCTATTGACCCTCTGTGGTTTTTTAACCTTAATGTGAACATGATCCTTCTAAAACAAGCAGTTTAATGCATGCTGATACCTCAGGCAACATTTACATTTTGCTTTAGACTTTTAGCTTTGTGGTAGATGAAAACTTCAGCAACGGTTGAAGGTTAAGGAGCAGACTTTATTAACAGACCAACACGTTTCAGCTAGTGGCCTTCTTCAGGGTCCTTACAAATAACCACATCAGTTATCTTAAAATCTTCCAGCTTTGTGTAACGATTCTTTCAAAGTGATCTTTTTAAAATAAATGTCTCATACCAGCTAAATTAAACATGCAGGTGTCAGGTACAATGGCCACCTGCCTAATAGTGTAATTGTAATTGGTCCCCCTTCTGAGGCCACAGCAGCCCTGGCCCATGGAGGTATGGACTTCATTAGACGCCTGAAGGTGTACTGTGGTATCCAGGGTCAAGATGTCAGCATCAGACCATTTAAGTCCTGGAAGTTGTGCGGTGGAGTCTTCTCTGATTGGACATGTTTTCCCTGCACATTCCTCAGATGCACAATTGGATGGTGATCCAGGCAATTTTAGAGGCCAAGTTGACACTCCGGACATATTGTTGATTTCCTCAAACAATTTCTTAACAATGTAAGCTTTGTGGCAGTGCGTATTGTCCTGCTTAAGGAGAAATACTGTTTCCATGTAATGGTTTACATGGCCTGCAACTACAATATGCAATCTGTTGGATTGACCTCCCATTGTCATCCATTGCTCCCCATATTCTCTCTTTTGATGAATAAACCTCTGACAGGGTCCAAAGCTCTAGTGTGAAAGGTCTAGAATAAAAAACAAAAAACATAAGCAATGCCATGGCTGAAATCCAGTGATATCCAAGACTCCCCAAGTGTGTGCTAATGGTGAAAACTAAGGAACATTATATACTACTGTCATCTCAGTTTCCTGAAGAAAAGTCTAGTGACTTGAAACTGATCTTTCAGGCTGTATAATCAATGTGTCTCACAATCAAGCCATAAAGCTGCCATTAAAATTCACAAATACTTTGTTAGTGGCAAAATATTGATATTGGGAAGGATAGGTGATCTTTGATTATATGACTCCACAAGGTGTTGAATAGCAGGTTGATATTATTGATGCTGACATGACTTTATAATGGCTTCAGATCTAGTAGCTATGTATTTCTTATGATCCTGTCCTGCAGCATTCCAGAGTTGTGCCATTAACATTTCACATCTGCAGCCTTACAGGAGACCAAGAGAATTTAGTTACTATTTTTCTTTTAAGCTGCACCTGTTGTGTTTGTGTAGCCTCAGACTCGTGTTTCCAGTTGACAGGAGCACAATCTAATGCAGCCCTGTGTTGTTGTACCAGCTAAACCCAAAATCTACCATGTACATCCTAACATGCTCTCCTGCTTGGGGAAGGCTTTTAAAAGTGACAATTTGTTAAGGTGGAGCTTGCTTTCTGCTCCAAGTAGCCATTCCAGGTCATATCTGTACTACCGGAACAGTACCTCCGCCACAGAACGTTGCATTTTCACATTAATCAGATCATCACTCAAATAAGTGTCCATATGCATGTTCAATATGTCATCTATTTGCTGCAATATCACTGTTACTGTTAATCGCATTTGTACTGGCAATGAACCATTTCTAGCAAACTGTGTATTGTGCTAATTTTAGAGGAACAAAAGGAATTTTGTTGTTATATTTATCATGACAATGACATTAGAAGACTTGTTGACTGATGGATACTGTATTCTGAGTTCACACTCCAGGTTTTGATAACTGTTGCTGAAGTGAAGCTGGAGCTAGGAGTTTGTCCTGTAACTGCCGAGTTGTCGGTTCAAACCCCCCACTCTGACCACTTTGCCTGCTGTCGGTGGTCAGAGGGCCCGGTGGTGCAGATTGTATGGCAGCCTCCCTTCTGTCAGTCTCCCCCAGGGTAGCTGTGGCTCCAAGGCAGCTTGCCACCGTCAGCCTGCGAATGCTGTGTAAAGTGCTTTGGTGTCCTCAGACTTGACAAAGCGCTATACCAGTAAACGCCCTTCACCGTTCCCTGTTCCAGCTGATGAAAGGCCTCCCCACAGCATGTTCCTGCCACCATGTTTCACAGGGGATGGTGTTGTTTCATGGAAATGTTAGTTTTCCTCCCCATAAAAGGATTTACAGAACACGGAGTTGTAATATTGGTCTGATCTGATCAGAGCACCTTTTTTTATGTTGCATTTTATGTTGGATTTTGTTTAGAGGTATCAAAGTAAATCAGGCTAATAACATATGCACACTCCTCTTTTCAGATTGCGAACATGTTGAAAACCATGTATTATTTTTTAAACAGTTACGTTTGACCTGATGTCATTCCATCGTAAAATACCAAGACAATACACTGAATCTTGTGGATGTAATAAGGCCCAATGTGAAAATGTTACAGAGTAATTAATACCTTTGCAAGGCACCATGCACCAATTCCAATATGGGTCACAGTTCCATAACTAGTCATTAACAAGGTGGAGGGAAACAAAAAAGAAGTTCGGAGCATGGAAAACAAAGCAGGGAAATGAAAAGGAAGCAGAAGACATGAGGAGAAAGGATGAGGTGGAGGAGCACAGAAAGGGGAGGAGGACGAGAAGGGAGAAATTCTAACACATAGTCCTTGCTGTCAGCCAGTGTGTAATTAAGTTCTGCACTCTGTCACCATCACTCTGTAGAACTAGTAATTTAGCTGGGCCTGAGCCAGAAGAGCAGGTCAGAGGAGGGGGGGAGCGAGGACAGGACGACGGGAGATGGGGAGACGGACGGAAACGCTGAACGGGGGGCAGGTGGGAGAGGAAGAAGATGGGACTTACGAGAAGAAGATGAGTCAAAGGGAATTAATCAAGGGTGGAGGACGGCAAAATGTCAAGAAAGATTTTGTGGGACAATAAAAGTAAGGTAGTAGAACTTAAGGTGGATAAGACAGTGTTATAAGCTAGTCAGCCATCCATCAATACAGCCATACATACATACATACATACATACATACATACATACATACATACATACATACATACATACATACATACATACATACATACATACATACATACATACATACTTAATCATGGCTGGGGTTGCAGAAGGTGGTAATCTTTAGGTGGTCATCCACACATACATTTAGCCAAGCTAATTATCATATTGGGTTGTTAAGAAAAGCACTTTTGTTTAATAAATGTGAGCATTTAGTTCTTATCTTAAGAACATACATTGTTGTCTCTGAGCAATTTATGATTACTTCACCACTGCACTAAGACTGAGCAACAGCAGAAGCAGGAAAGGCACCTTTGGGATACAGTATCTCTTGTTATGCTTAGTTCTGGTAAAGTTCAAGAATATATGGTCCAACAGTTTCTCATAGAAAACTGTTCAATGTAAAATATCACATGGATAGGGAAGAGAGCAAAATATACCATATAGAGACCCAAACAACCAAATCCAACACGATCAGTAATGGTGTTTCACCAAAAAAAAAACCTATTAGAGATACTGTAACTGTGGTACAGTTTGTAACAGACCCTAAACATAGTTGGAAGCTGATCGTGCAGAGAATGTAGTTCTAACCAGCTCTTAGTGCACTCCAGGAACTTTTCAAAGTGATAGTAGATCTTGTATCATAATTGCTGGTACAACGTGATTGTTGACTGATTCGCCAGACATTGTGACATGAAATCACTGCTCTCAGCTGAAGGAGATCTAGCCATTAGCCAGTCAACGTCATGGCTGAGTCTAACGCTGTTGTCAAGCTTTGCGACATGAGGGGGATATTCTAATTTGGTAGGCTGGCTTTTGTTCAGTACTGCCGAGACATTTCCAGTAAACACATTTAAGTCTATCTAAAGCAACATGCAGTGCTTTACAAAAATATTCATACTGCCTAAACCTTTTCACATTACGACCACAAGAATAAGTATAGCTGCTGGTGAAAGCCTCCGAGGTTTTTCACTGAAACAAACAACATTGTGAAGATCAAGAAATGTGGTACATTCGTGGAGCACTTAAAAGCAGGATTCAATTTTAAAACAACATTGCAAACTTTGAACGTCATACAAAGCATTGTTCAGTGTATCAGCCCAAAATGGGAGGTGTAGACCCTAATATACCAAAATATGGCCGCCCACCTTAACTGACAAGACAGGAGAAGAGCGGTCATCATAGAAACAGCCAGAAGGCCCCAGGTAACGTCAGAGGAGCTACAGAGAACCTCTGTGGGAATTTGTTGAAAGGTCAATCATTAGTGCTCAGATCTAGCTTTAATTGAAGACAGACTATTAAAAACTATTAAAAGAAAGCCATGTTAAGACTTTTTTCTAGTTTATCACAAACCATGAAGGGAGAACAGCAAACATATGAAAGGGTCTGATTTGTTCAGCTGAGAAAATATTTTAACCAAAAACTCTAATATTACATATCACCTTGATCACATCATCCCCTACATGAACTACTGAGGTGGCAACATCGTGCTGTGGGGATGTTTCTTCAGTAGGAGAAGCAGATTATACCAGTTTTCATATTTCTTCCTTTTAGTTGTATTTGTGTCCTGGTCTTTCTGTTCTGATCAGGGAAAATCCTGTACAGTCATGTGGAAAAATGAGGACATCATATAACATTCAGTTATTATGACAGGAAATGTTGAATGCATTTATGTATAATAATTTCATTGTCCTGGAAAAGGGAATTATTGAATATCACTTCAACTACAAAATTAGCCTTGTTTTACTTGCCACTGTTTTTAGCATTGATATGAGGTTTTTTCCTTTAGTTGTGTGTTTAGTTATTCCAAATAAGCGTATTCTATAATTCTTTGAATTTGTCTACATTATATCTGGCAAATTTAAGTGTTTTTCTGAGCACCTCCCATTAAAGTGAGATCTGAAATTACTTTCTGATGGTACAGCCATGCACTTTTATTTAAAAATAACCATAATATGCTATAGGTCCTGTAAGGACATTTTAGTTTTTTTTGGAGATTTCTTTTCATGTCTTGCCGTTTATTCTCAGCGTGAAGTCACTTGGCTAGCCAGACCTGGATTTTTTAGCTTTTTTAAATGTCTTCCTCTTGTGAACAATTCTTTGTACAGTTGAATGGCTCATTTCAATTTGGTTAAATCCATTATGAGACTCAGAACTCAGCTGCTAGAATCTTTCTTTTGAAGGGCTCAGACAGCTTTTGATTTCATCACTCACACTTACCAGTATGGTAGTGTCCTAATTCTCATCAGAGATTACTTTTTTTTTCAATTTAAATTTTGTTTGAAATCTAAAGCTTTTTCCTTAAGTAATATTGCTTATTTAAACTACAATATTAAGTATTGTTAAAATTGATATTACATATCAATATCTCCAAATTTGTTAGAGAAAAAAAATACAAAAACTGTCATACGCCACTATATATATTAGAACGGCAAGTCAGCTTCTAAAAAAAGAAAAAGCTGAATTAAGATTTAAAAAATGTCAAATAGCTAAAAAATAGGGGGTAAAGGGTCACTCCAAAGTGTAGTTAGGTGTCAGGGCAAATGGCTTTTCACTGTGCAAGTCTTTGGGGGAAGGACAGAAAAAAGGTGAGGGTGAGAAAGATGTGACACTCATGAACCTTGTCTCTGACCTTCCGTGCGAGTGTACATTGCTTGCATGTGTTTATGTGCATTTAAACCTGAGGGGAAGGGGATGGTGAGCTGAGAGGGTGATAAGAGAGTGGCAGATTGAATCCACGGGGAGTCTAAATGGACGGATGCACAAGTGGGACTCTGTATGTGTGTGTGTGTGTGAGAAGATAGGTGCTAAGCAATCCAAGGAAGGACAGTGAAAGGATAGTGAGTGTGTGTGTTTCTGTGTTTAAATGATGGCTACAGTACTGCTTAGCTTTGTATTGACATAGTAATTACCAGTGAATAATGGTGGCCTGTGAGTGGGGGAATGCGTCTGCATGTGTATCAGGTGAATTTAATTGGGACGACTTGCTATTGGCATTCTAATTAGGCTGAAAGACATGCTCCCCCTGCTGAGATCAAATGAGCTCCGTACCATGGCAGGTGGTTGATACTGCAGCGTTCTATAAAGAACATGTTGGCTCCACTTACATTAGAGGTTATATGCTTAAGTGTAGATTGGCGTGGCTTTGAATTACCTTTTCAAATGCACACTGAGTGGTAGATCAAAAAGTTAAGGAGCTGTTTGGTATTTCCAGGCTTCTTTGACATTACATATTCACTCGGATTGTCAGTTGCTTTAGATAAGCCAGTCATGAGAGGTTTTAGGTTCAACTACACTTTATTTTTTCCTTTCATAGATGGAGGGACTATTAAGGACTCAAACTATTCATAAATGCAACTGAAAGATGTAACTCTTAGAAGCGTACGGTCATATTCAATAGAATAGAATATTATCAAAAAATTCATTTACTTTAGTAGCTCAGTGAAATGCATTATATAGATTGATTACACTCAAGCATAAAAATGTTTCTGCTTGCAGTTAATGGAAACGTGGCTTTTAAAGTTAGAATATTATATCAGTCCAATAAAAAGACTCTTTTGAGACAGAAAAGTGGGCTTAACAAAAAGCATGTTTAATACCTACCTTGAAGGTTGTTATTTTAAGGAGACTTTTAATCTGACAAACGAGCCTCGTCAGAGTGCATTTTCCCATTTAAATATAACTAACTGTTAAAGATACACAAGCACAATAACTAAGTCATCCAATCACACAAAGCTAAAGTTGTTACTTGGCTGTCTAGCACAGTTAGCTAGCATATGAAATGTAATGCTAAGTTAGAACCAAATCCACTAATTTAAGGTAATGTAGGGCTGGACAAAATATATAAATAATATTGATCAATACTGATAATGACTTTTTTACCAAAACTGCTAGTTATTTTAAAAAGAAATGAGGACACATGCTTTTTGAACTCTTTGAAGGGGCAGAGCTTAATGACGGAGTGTTCATGAGTGGATGTAGTGACTGTAATATTAACTTACATGATAGGCTACAATGAAAAAGGAAAGAAAATTGTTCTATTAAACTTTGTATTTACCCTTTTTTTCTATAATCAATATACTTCTATCGATCGATATATATTGGTAATGAATTATCGTCCAGCCCTAGGTTAATATACAGTCATCTTCAGTAAATTCAATGCTTCAATGCAGTGGTGCCACCGTGGGGGGGTCAGGGGTGGCCATGCCCCCCAATGCCGTGTCTTGGCCACCCCACTGGCCAGTGTAAATTGTAGGCAGCCACTCTTCCTGAGCTTCTATCGCACTTTTATTTGTATCTGCCAGTATCTAATTTCCCCTAGTAACTGTTTTGTTTTCCAATATATGAATAAATGTACGCCTTATTCTAAATATAATCACACAATAAAAAGGAATTGTTGTTCAACTCAAAATGTTAACTGTACTGTTATTGGTCTATGCACATTAGATCATTGGGAACATTAAAAATCCCCCCGAAAAAACAACATTAAAAACCAAAAGATATTAGTAGGCGTTTACTTCAGTCTTTCTAATAGTTTTCTACAGGCAGCTTTATTACAACAGTAGAATAAAATCCTGAAATTATGGCTTTTAGTTTCAGTGCCACCCCAAGAGTTTAAGAGGCTCTATCTGCCCACCCCTACGCAATATTTTTGGAGGCGCCACTGCTTCAATGTCACCAGTTAAATGTTGCTTATCATTACAGACAAAACAATACATGGAAAAAATGTGTTAGCCCCTCTCAGGTATGAACATAAGTACTGCTGTCATTTTTAGCTTCTAAAAGATCTTTGCAGTGAACTAAGTTTGTGTTTAAAGATTGCATGGCAACAGACACTTTGTAAGATAATCATAGCTTCATTTTGCTGGCGCTTTTTTATGTCAAATGGACATTTTCAAGTGTTGTAAGATATCCAACAGCTTTTTTTTTTGCTGTTACCAACTTAAGCGGCTAGATTTATGCCACAAGACCCTCACAGAAGAAAGCACAAAAAGGAGAACAATGAGCTCTTCGTCTGGCAAACTTCAAATCGCATAAGGAAAATAGTACATGAAGCTTTTTAAGATTTATTTATGTGTATTATTGTTTGTTTCTGTTGTATCCAATTTCAAATGGTTTGCCTGAAACTAGAGCTTTTGGCTTTGAGGGTTCCAGCATGTACCCTGAAGTCACCTTCCTCTCTGAGTCTCTTCGTGCTTTTGCCCGCCCACTCGCTCTTTTTCTCCCCTTCGTTCATTTTCAATACAACTTGACAGGGAATCATTAGCTGCATAATGAAAAGCAGCAGACCAGTAATATATACCATCACTGTCTATTAGAGCCTCCTTAGCCTAAAGACCTTGAATGTAAATGAGGCTATGCTACGGTCTGTTCAAGTCATGGTGGATAGCAGTGTTAAAAATGCTTTTAGGACACAACACAGACACTAATTGATGTTGTATTTGCTTTATTTTATTAAAATGGATGGCAAATTCTGAATTCATTTTCATGAAAAAGACATGGATGGATGGATGTATTGCCAGAAAATCTGACTGGATTTAACCTGTTACCACTTGCTTGTATGAGTTTGGATCTCCAGCTTTAACACACATGTGTTGAGATATGCAGGACTTAGGAAGACCCATGCATACTTATGGGTTATATCTACTTTTTTGAAAACTATGTTTTCTGTTAGCTATCAAAACTGGAGGAAACTAAATTCAGTCTAAAATCAACTTAGAAAATTGCAATCTGATGAGAGGATTTGGGCGTTTAAAAAAAGTTGATGTGCATTGGGTCAATTAGCAATCTCTCGTGCTAATCACTGCTGTGATACTGAACACTGTACACAACTCAATAGCACTTGAAAGAAGATCACAGCTTTTTTCCCCACACAAAACAATTTGAGACAGCTTCTCTTAATTGGATTCTCTATATTTGGATTTTAGTCAGATACTGCTTCACTGTTCTATTGCAATAAAGTACTACTACTACCACCTTGTAGATAGCATGCAATCTGCTTAGTCTACTTAATTCATCCCAAACCATCCAATTGTTTTAAAGGTTTCCTTCAAGTTTGCATTGCAAATTAAAGAAAAGTAAAAGGTAACATTCTTGTTGTTGTATATATATATATATATATATATATATATATATATATATATATATATATATATATATATATATATATATATATATATATATATATATACATATACACACACACATTCAAATAAAAATTATTTCCATTTACCTCTTTTGTATATTTGTACTTAAAATGTCTTCACTGAGAGTAAAGTGGAACCAAAGTCAAACTCCTTGTTACTACTAGACAATTAAACTAATTCTGAATCAAAGCTGGTTAGAACGCCCGGTGCAGATTAGACTCTAGGGTACAGGAAGAACGCTAAGGCGGTAGCTCCTAGAAAGTATTTTTCAACCCATTTTAATATTTGTTGTGTTAGACAACAAAAAACCTGTAACCCCTGAAACAACTTTATGAATTAATTTCAAATAAAGGAAACACTTTCAAAAAATGTGAACTTCTTTTTCATTTTCATGTTGTGTTGAAGTTTAGTGTAAAATTTCGACCATATCCGTGCAATTTCAGCAACCACAGTGTTTTAGTTTATATTCTTTTTATTCATATTCTAACTGCTTGTCGTTCACGTTCAAATATTTCCTCTTTACTGCCCTACACAAAAGCTTTCAGGGTGAGGAAAGCAGATAAAAACACAAAACAACGCCTGATATGAGCAGAAAACATTGCAGAAGTCACACAAGTACACCGTAAATAAGTGTGTTCATTTATACACACCAAGCTGACCAAAGCAGTGTGTAAGGAAGAAAGATTGAAAAACTATTACCTGAAATCTGATCTCTGTTTGTCTCCATGGACATTGCAATCTTTCTCTCTGTCCACAGACCTCCCTGCTTCACTCGTTTTATATGCACACAGCTACACAGCGACATACACACCCACGCGGGCGCACAAATAAAATCCATTTTCTCTGCTCCTGTCCCCATATTGCAGAGCTGTTATTGAGGAGCTGAGGGGGCTCATGGAAAGTGAAACTGAAGAGGCTGGTGGGTTGATAGAGACGGTGAAGCACATTGAAGAGAGCGGGAGAGGGCCAGATACTGGGTGTGCGGCTGAATTTAACCTCTATATTTGCCGAGGATGGAGCTGAAGACAGAATGACTCCTGGAGAATCACAGGTTGCCAGACAGCTTATTTTATACAGAATCAGATAACCATCAGTGCACACTAAAATGCTCTACATAAGAGCTCTCTGTGTTGGGTGTTTACAGTCCATGTTGAGGGAAGTGTGTTTGAGGCATATAAAAAAAAAAACAAAGTTTAAGGAGCTAAAATCCGCTCAGGCAAGAAGCGAGACACTTTACCTCTCAGTAGGTGGATGTTATGAAAGTTTATCATTATGTAAGGAACGGTAAATGTCTATCTATAGTCTTCCAAAATCTCAGATAAACTGAACTAAATTTTTTGGAGTTTGGTGAGATGGTGAAAAAAGGAGTAAAAATTTAGGCTTTTATTAGGGTACAGACAGGACAATTAATTGGTACTCCTGGTAAAGATGTGTGAAAGCACTAAAAGAATAATATATTTTAATAGAGAAGCAAAATCTCACAGTAAAAATACACTAACTTCTAATTAAGGTAAATGCATTTACCTTAAGTAGATTAAAAAAAACTTGCACTTTTAGAATATATTGATTTCAGGTGACTCCTGAAAAAGATAGATCACATAATTTTTGAAGATTCAGTGAGAATCTATTCTTAAATTTTCTCTTAGATCTAGAATATTCTGTGATTTCAAACTTTTAATTTTGCCTCCCACTTTGGAAAGCCGGAGTGTTTGTTGCAGAAGAGCTGGGTCTTGGTCTCATCTGACCAGGTTGCATGGTTCCAGTTATTGTCCCAGTAGAGCAGGGCTCTCAAAAATGTACTCCTCCAGTGTCAGTGATTTGCAGATTTTAGATGTCTTTCCATTTCAATAAACCACAAACCACACAATTAGGTCTTTAATATAACTCTGGGAAACCTAATGGCATGCTAGAGCAGATAATTCAACCGTTTTGTTTAGGTACATCTGACCAGAGATGCATCTAAAAGTTGGTGGAAGACTGAAGTTTGGGGTAGCTGCATTGGAAATTAGCAAACTCCATATTTTTACAGGTGGGATGGTACTACAGAACCGATTCCTATTCCCTGTAATGACCTTTTGCAAAATCTCTGATGGTAAATAGTGTCTAATTGTTTTTGTAGACACTTATTTACCTCAAGATTGTACTATTTGCTTTATCAAGGCTGGAAATAAATTGATCAATGCCTGCACATCATGTATGCTGCGAAAGTCACTGAGAATAATAAATGTAAGAATGTACTCTGCAGCTTCTTATAGCCATCACTCCCCTTTCTAAGGAACTACCCATCACAGCGGGAGAGTAGAAGAATGAGGCAGGTATAAGAAAGCAGGGGAACAGGTGAACAGAGTTGGCAGAAATTAATGGCAGCAGGTGGAGCTGGTCTGAGCAGATTGACTGATGACTGAGGAGTGGACTATGCTGATTGGATGGTGACAGATGGCTTTTGGCTGAGGGAGGTGGAAATTAAGTACTCCAGATAAGTCCAAAAATAACCACAACACCCCAAGACCATGACAACTATGGTTTCCGTAAACAGAACATTTATGTTCATTTAGCCCCACAAGTGTCCGATAGTACTACGAGCATTAGTACAACATGAATAGGGAACATTAATCTTGATTTAATGGTACTTTGTGTAACTTCAGACTAGCCCATCATGCTCATGGCCACATGGCCCAACACTATTTCCGGTCGATCATCCACCCTTTAGTGTCTTAAGTTACTAATTTCAGTATTAATTATTTTCTGGAGAAATAATTACATTAATAAAATCAAGTGTCCTAAAGCTTATTCATTTTTATTTAGCAAATCATTATTTAAAATGTTATTACGTCAAATAACATTTAATCTAACTCGAAGTTGCATTATGAAGGGGTAAAACACACCAAATGTTGTTCTAAATTAGTTAAGCTAATTTAAAGTCATTCCACATTATTTAAGATGAACTTTGGTTCTTTAGTCCTTCAGTGAACCCAAGATTCACTGAATCATTCTAATGATGGTTTTTAACTGTTTTTATTTGTCCTTTTGTTCTTGTGTGTGTACATAGTTCCTAAATTTTGTTAATCTCAATTTTGCTTTGCAGTTTTAGTTAAGTTTCATTATTGTCGTAAAGAAGAGTTGTTTATTGAAATAGTGATAATTCAGATAAACATTCTTGTATAGTGATGTTCTCTGGATGTTCATTTTATTTCTGTTAGTAAATTCTTGAACTTGAAGAGAAGTTGTCACTCATTTATTCTATGTGTGAGCAGAGTTTGCTATTAAAAGAACGCCAGTGCTCGAATCCTCCCTTTCAACTATTGTCAGCTGTTTTGGCTGATATTCAACAGACAATATCTAACAGGCTGAGAGTCTGAAAAAGTACATAATTGCATAACAAGGGATCAGTCATATTAACAACAGTCAAACGTGTCTTTTAATTTTTTTTACCTCTTGACAAAGCCGTCACAGTTACTGATGAGCAGAGAAACTGTTTAAAACTCATCAGGGTATCGTTTTTCAAGTAGCTCTCAGTGATTATGTTTGCCCATCTGCTTGTAGAAAATTGAGACATTCTCTTTGTATCTTTCTTCTTGAGTTCCTGTGTAATTTCTTGCAAACAGCACCTTACTACATACATATAATGCTTGTGTCATGTCAGATTATTTTGGTGTTTGCCTCTCAGGACTTCACTCCCACTGCTCATTTATTTTCCTCCCTAATCCCGTCTTTTGCTGATTAGCTGACTTGTAGCTTACAGTCACATCTCCTCCTCTGCCAACCCCTTCAAAATAGCTGGCACGCTGGGCGTAGAAATCTTTCGAATCACATCTTGGAAGGGCTCTCACGCAGCGCACGCTGACCTTCAGTCAAACGCGGGATTTGTCTGAAATCTGGGACATCTTGTCTGCGACCTCATATGCCGATTTGTCTGCTGTGCACAACCGGGCTTAAAATATGTTTGGTCCAAATCAGGCTTTGATAGGAGCTCATAATAAAGCACTAATTCCAGCTTTATGAGTTGTTATAGTAGAACAGCTTTAGATCTGATTTTCAGATCAAACGCATACAATAAGTCCTAATACATCTACTGTACCCTGTTGGAGTAGAGGTTTGAACCTTCCCTTTCCCAAGTCAACTTATCCTTATCAGAGCTGTTGAACACATTGCTGCTGGCACCAAAGCAGGACAAAAAGCTACCTGGACACCAGATGCTCAGGGAGACCTAGGCACTTATACTCAAGAAGCCCACTTTCAATCACATCCACATACCATTTCAAACTATTACACTGGAACCCAACAGATGATAATCACCGTCGTATTTATCACAGACCAGTTCAGTGTAAGATGCCCTGCAACACAACCTGTTGACAGAGCAAGTTTTCTCATCCCAACATTGCTAAAACCACAATGGATTAGATTTTACAGTTCACTGTTGTGCATACATCTAGGTTCATTAAAGTGTGCTTTGTGTTGCAGACTTCGTTACACAATGGATTCAGTTGGCTTCCCATTACAATGTTAGCAGGAACCAATACATTACTGGCAAGAACCTTCAGAAGGCTTGCAAAAATCTTTTGAATTTCATCTGAATACTACCAAAGCCTTTATTGTTCCATAAAAGCATTCAAAATGTTGAGAAGACTATTCGGGATATTGCCAGATTCCTTCACAATGCCAGTGGCATCCCTCAGCATGATACCAAAAACCCTGAAAATGTTTGGAACATCGCTAGCATACAGTCCTCCAAGGAAAGATTTGTTAAATGAAAGAAACAAAAAAGAAAAAAACCTCCTGAGGAGTTTCTTCATGCATTTGAAATGTGCACCCTCAGAGGCTGGCACACATTACCTTTTGGTTAACGCATCTTCCACCATGATGGCTGCACACTTGTTTCTTACAAAGCTGCTTACATTCACTTGTGGAGAACCCTTTTTTTTCTGTTTTTTGGTGGTTAGATGTTGTTGCATTTTCCACTCTTCTGTGTGTTCAGGGCCTTGAAGGCAGCATCAGATGGATTCTGCTCTTCAATTTGGATTACGCTCTTCCTTAATCAAGCCTTTCAGATGCACTTTGAACCATCTCATTTTACCCCCGGGCAGGACAGACAATGACATCTTCACACGCGCGCACACACGCACACACACGCACACACATACACACATGCACGCACGCACACATGCACACACATACATACAAACATACATTACCTGGCACTATAAGTTCAAACCAGAAAAGACTGATTGCTCCTGGCTTGAAGCTATATGTAAACACAATTTTTGTATCAAGTACAGACAGTTACACCACAAACTCGAAGCTTTTTCATCTCAGCCAAACATCACACAAACTAGTGTTATATGACTGAAGTCGCGCTTAGAGGAAAATCCAATAAAATGATGTAGGCTACCAAGACCCACTTTATATGACCATCTAAGCGTTAACCAGCTGTCATGCAAAGACCAAACTATGGTGGCACAAGTGCCCACTTCAGTGCTTCCAGTAAGTGTTTAAAGAAGAATAAATGTTGCTCTATTATACTCAGCAGAAGGTTAAAACCCATAATATCAAGTGGCCCGATACTACCAGGCCATTAGCGGAGATCTGACATTCAGGCAAAAGATTGAGCGAAGAACCACATTAGACTGCCTTGCCAACACTTGATGGTGTTTGGCAGGGGCTTTATCCTGGGTTAGCATGAGGCTGTCCTTTGTGCGACCGCCTGGCATGTGCACTGCACAGGGGTGTAACAGTAATTGAGTAATAGAATAGATGCGATGCATCAACCACACATGTCAAGAAGGTCGTGCTTGATCAAGACAAACGGCACTAAGCAAAGATTGTTGTTCTGTCTGCCAAGTTCTTATGATCCCCAGGACATCTGCGCCTGCCACCCGCACCGAAGCGCTGGACTCCTCACAAACACAGTGTGGCGTACCGTGATGTGGGCGGACGCCCTAACGAGTCCATTATACTGTTACCAGCACACCAGTTTGCTGTAACAGGTGGTGTTTGCTCATCGTGGCTCCTGCTTCGCTGTATATTTGTACATTTTTCATTTCACATGCAGAGTGGTTTTGCATCAGACCCTCCCGCTGTGGAAACGCAGGTGACCCATGCATTAGCGGCGTGCCTGGATGCGTCTTGGGCAGACGCAGGCAGAAGACTGGGGCTGCTGCTGCGTCGCTAATGCACCGCTTTCCCCACACACAGCCTGGGTCCCAGGTCTCGTCTGCGTTTCTGTGAAACTGCCGGTGTCAATACATTTCACGGGTTTTCCTTTGCAGTACTCACAGCCGGATGCCAATGCATGAATAACGGAGCCGTGCTGGTTTTTTAAACCCCCGCTTGGCAGCTGGATTTGGGAACCAAGGCCTTGCTTGTCTGAAATGTACATTTTCTGTCACAGAAAGTGGAAAATGAAGCACTCCCATGTCTGTCTCCCAACAATACACACCTTTATTAGTTTTAATCATATTTGACTCATCATATGTTTTAGTACATGTGCAGAATTGTCCTTAGTGCTTCAAAAGCAAATATTGAAACAATGAACTGAGACCAAATTTTAAAGATATGTTTGTGGCAGATTTTAAACAGACAGAACGCGTCGAATCCTCTTCCACCGCTTGTTTTCAGCCTTGTATGCCGCACAGTCTGGATGTGCCTATCAAACAACCTAAATTACTTGCTTGGAATGTGTGGTGGCAAAGGTTCCTGAAGATATAAACAACTGCTGATTTCCTTTGTAGAGAACTCAAACGTTATTGCATAATAATGTGTGAATCAGATTTTATCGTCTTCTTTAACTTATTATATTTTTACAAAAATGATCCGGTGTTTGGGGTTTTTCCTGCTTAGACCTGAACGCGATCCGGCTTTAACAACAATATAGCATTTTAAGGTTTGCATTTTAAGATTTGTCTTTTACTTTTGAACAAAGACTTGACGTTGCTTTAAAATATTTGGCTTGTCTTGGCCTTTTCTTCTAAACGTATGGCTTGTTGTGCAATCAGGAGGTTTGCGGGAGCATTTTAAACATTCTGCAGATGTTCCAAGCAGATTTTCTCCAGGCAAGGAAACAATGACAAATAATAGCATTTAACTGCTACCAAAATATAGGTTTTGCAATATCTTGCTTGAGTTGTTTGTCATTAATAACTTTCAAGTTTGTCCAACGCTTAACATCTTAGTGCAGTTTAGTTTGTTGCAAACATCTGGTCAAACTGCGCCTGTCCTCTGTGTGTATTACGAGTCCATGTGTTCTGGTTGAATTTCCCCCTCTGACCATTTTTCAACTCAGAAACACTAATATCCCCAAGACTGCTTTGGCCTAGTTATCAGACAAGCACACACACACAGACACACACACAGACACACACACACACACACACACACACACACACACACACACACACACACACACACACACACACACAATCCAACATACAGTTTCTAGTTTATCTGAGTTCAACCCTGCCTTCAGCATCATCTCTCACTCATCTCTTCATTGTAGAAGAAGCCTAAACAGGCTACGCGTGTTTACTACTGAGCAACTCACATATCTCATGTATTCTTGCTACACCTGTACGTGTTGCAAATCATTTGCCCTCTCCTTCTCTGGACCAGGCCGCTTGATGCTGCTAATCCCCCCCCCCCCCCCCCCCCCCCCACTGTTGAACGTCTCTGACTTTGCGCCACAGTGCAAGCTAACACACTTGCACTAAACTTGTATGCATTTCACAATCTAAATGCACTGGATGATTGGACGTGCTCAGAACTTTCAAACTGGGGCTGACCTTCTTAAAGATATTGGGGATTTATGGGCCATGGATCAGTAAGCCATAAGCAAACCCTTGTTAAACACAAACATCTCCTCTGTCCTGCAGAGGGATGCGATAGTTGTCTCTGCTGTACATACGGCCAGCTGAGAGACAAGTCCATAGGGAATGTCTAAGATGAAAGACTGCAGCAGTAGTCGGTGCTGCACGTTAGTTTGGCTGAAAAGGATGAGTTTGTTTTCAGGTGTCTTATGTTCACACTCGTTTTCTGCTGATAATATTGATACTAAAACACAAACCCTGTCCAGTTGCTTCCAGCACGTGACTTCCTTTGGTAAGGAAGGTTAAGTTATTGTTACAAGCCCCAGATATGACCATGTACAGTACGCTTTACACTTGACACCAGGATTTATTTAAATTTGTGTATCTTTCTTTGACAGAGGAAAGGTAGTAATTCCTGAAGACAGGGAATGGGATGCTTTCAATGCTTTTTTCCATTAAGACTGACATAGAAAAGTTCAGAATAGTTGGAATTGCTTGGATCCACAAAGACGGCATTGTACCAAATGGTGACTATTTCTACCTCCGCAGCAGTCGTAACAACAGAACATGTGTTATATCCCGCTGCAATAGGAGCAGAACCAACACACAGTGCACGTCGTTCATGGTAGTAGCCTCAACTCTGGTGACTAGTCCAGATATGCTGTTAGTCAAGTTTAAACCGTAACAACAAATGCACCTGCTTTGACCCAGAGCGTTTAGATGATACAAGCAAAGGTTCCCTCCATCCCACTTGTTGAAAACCATTTCCCCTGGTTGACTGTAGCAGTCACACGTACAATTCTCTCTTTTCAGATGAGCTGACATGACTGACATACAACAATCCCTCAGATGAAGACTGATTAAACCGGAAGACAAACGCTTAAACACTGCCGTTCCTGTTTTCAAAAGAACTTCAGATCATTATGTGTTTCACTAGCAGATGATCTCCTTCATTTAATTAACGGAACAGAACCAGATATCAGTGGATTCCTTTCTTTGAATGGAAGCAAACTGATGGTTTCCTGTCCAGATGAGTGATAGACAGCAGAAAACAGTTTATTTCGTCTTCTCCCCATCGCTCTCTCTGTCTTTCTGCGTAATGAGGTTCTCTTTAATTACATTTTAATGGGCTGGAAACAGCTGCTGCTGCTTTATATCTCTGTAAATTTGTTGCTTCTCCCTTCATCTCTTACCCCTCATTATTCCTCTGTCAAGACACTCCCACCCTATAAACTGTTCTCCTGTATCCTGTCCTCTGCTACACTGTATGATCATGGTGTTATTATTATTATTATTATTATTAAACAGGTATTTATACAGACTGTCTCATTGAGACATGACTTCTCCTTTACAAGAGAGATCTGTTAGCACACATATAAAAAAATGAACATCTTAGACTAAACATAATTTGGAGATCCTTTTAAGCTTTCAAGCTTTTTTATTTATTTATTTTTTACAAATGATAAAAATTAGATTCTGGTAGCAATATGATTATAATAATGTATTGCAGAACATAGACATTTAGACTAAGAGGAAGAAATACTAGCTTGTCTAAGTGCCTTGGAAAAATAGTCTTAATTTTTAATATTTTGTTCATTTTTCAATGGGATCGTATGTGACAGGCCACTACAAAGTGGTTCATATTTGTGTAGATCATATTGATATTGAAGGAAAATGATACATGGATTTAAAATTTAATTTCACAAATAAAATTCAGTAATGTTTGTCGACCATATGCATTCAGACCCCTTATACTCTGTTACTCTGATAAACAGGGGTCAGCAACTTTTCCAACTCAAAGAGTCAATTTTGCTCTTGATCCAGGTAAGCAAAATTTTTTGAGAGCCACAAAAAGTTTCATGAAACAAATTACCTTATGTTTACCGTATCTACTACAGGAAATTTGTTAGGATTTTAAAATTAACCTATTAAATAATAATATTTTTGCTTTTAGGATTTTAAATAAAGGAAATCCTCAAGCTTTTACAGATATGGAATTAATACTTCTTTTTTCAAAGTAATATTCAAGTTTTACAGAAACTAATATCATAGAGCATGTAGTTTGATAACATATGGACAAGAAAAAATACTTCATAAAAACAATGTTCCCCATCATTAGTGTCAATCTTTGTGGAACCTTTATGCATCTATTGCATGAAACAGCTTGGAAAAACTGATAAAACAAGCAGTTTCTATTATTGTTACATCTTCTGAAATTGCTCAGCTCTTTACTATTTAAGTCATTTAAGAACCACTTAATTAACTCAGGTTAAATACCCCTGCTCTAAAATAAAACAAGGTTGTATTATAGAACAATATCCCAACTTTTGGACATCTCGCACACCAGTTTTTATTCCATTATATTTTCAAACAGAGTATGGCACAACAGGAAAGCCACAGAGACATGGCTGGCTGCCTGAACTAGCAGGCTGAGCGAGGACAGAAATAATCAGAGAACCAGTCAGGAGGTCTACGGTAATAGGAACAGTTTTGTCCCGGCTGCAATCTTATTTTCAAATGGGCCTTAACGGAATTGCGGTGTTATTTTCTCATTTGTTCTTAAATTTTAGAGCCACTTTTTATTCACTGTATTCAATTATTTTTCTAAAGATCCATGTCAAGCTTGATGTTTGAGTGTTTTAGGAAAATAATCATCATGTTCATTTATCTTTTTAATTTTAAATTCTTATTTTGTATGTATGTGATTGATTTTATTTCCATAGATTCTGGTGTCTGTTGTCTCCAAGACAAAATGGACCCAAGGGTATGCATACAATTTACTTTACTTTAGTCTTACTTTTGATTGCAACTCTGGAGGAGCTGCAGAGATCCACAGCTCAGGTGGGGGAAACAGAAAGCTTTTTTGTATATTTTCCACAAAGATGACCCTAATTAAAACCAAATCACAATGTTTTTGCAGTTTGCTAAACAAACTAGAAAGAAACATACAAAATAATAACGTGTGTTTCCCCAAAATATTGTGAAATACAGGTTATATGACTACTATTGAGACCTGCCATCTCCAGGAAGCATTTAAATATTTTCTGTTTAAGGCTGATTATTCCCACAGAAAGTCCATTGGTATTTTCCACCGAGTTCCAAGATTTTTATGATCGATGACCTTCTGCTGGTCTTGTCTGCTGCGGCAGAAAAAAAGGATGGGCAGGACTGATTGGACAAAGTGATGGGCAAGCCACAGGTCACAGAGGGTGCATGAGGGTCAAAGTGGATGTTATAGAAAATGAGAATACATTTTTAGAACAATTTTCAGAGTTAAAACACTTATGGGAGAACGTTCTGTTTTACACCAACGGTCAGAAATTTATTTTTAAGGTTTTCTCTTTATTATTCCATAAATTCAGACCCAACAAGTACTGTGCCTACAGTAGTCCACTGAGCCACTTTTCATTTTTTTGCCTAAATGTTGCTATCAGGATGATAAGTGTTGCTCTAAAAGAATGCATGTGGGATATCCATATCACTTGTGGCAATGAAACCATAATTGATTGTTATTATAGAGCCTAAATTGTCCCAACAAAGCATGACATCACGCAGCTGGGTCCAGGGATTGGCGCCAAGCTCTGATCCTATGATCTAGAACCCCAGCAGAAACTCTGTCTCCTGTCCAGTGTCACTTATTTGTGCTTGCTGAAGCCTCAAATGTCTGATCTTGTCAGATAGAAGATGAGCTTAACATGCTCCTTAAGCTTTCTAACTGGTACTGAGACCTTGATCTGCTTACCACAGATGTAAGGAGCAATTTCAGTTAATACAACTTTTCTGTGAGCTCAGACATGTCTATTAAACGGTTATTATTGTAGAAAAGACTCCTGTTGACCGAAGTAGCAGCACAGTTTCTTTTTAAATTACTCCACTGGATTCCAAATAAACTGAAAACTTTATCAGATGTTGGAGACTATTTTTTGCAAATGAATAAAAAAAAACGGTTTTGTACATGGTGAGTATGTTTATATGTGTTTGAACGGTCAGTTCTCATTGTGTGTGTGTGTGTGTGTGTGTGTGTGTGTGTGTGTGTGTGTGTGTGTGTGTGTGTGTGTGTGTGTGTGTGTGTGTGTGTGTGTGTGTGTGGCATTGTTTCTGTGTGTCAAGGTGACTGTCTGGGGGTTAATAACTAGTGACCCATACAGTGGACCCAGATTGGAGTTTTAAAGTACACATTCACTCTCTCACACACAGAACTTTTCATCTTTTCCTAAACAGTACAGGCCCTGGCCTGTCCGAATTGTCTTGACCATGTCCTGATCAAGCATTAACGCACGTGTGCTGAAGTTTGTGTCTGTGCCTATTACTCCTTTGGGTTTGCACCAGGAATGCATTTCCTTTTGTTTCGGTCCAGCAGTGGTGGAAAAATGCGAGTGTGCGGGACGTGCAATCAAAGTCGGAGATTTGTATTTCGGAGTGACATATGTGCCCATGCATCTGAGCAGTGTGTGACATTAATTGACAGATATGTTAAAAAAAAATCTGATTGGAGGAAGATTGACAGCTAAAGTGCTGATTAGCCTTCCACGGGGCAACTACACCACAAGAGAGTTCTTTAATTAACCAATTAGAAATCAGGTGTAATCAAAAACTTTGTTGGACTATAAAGGGAAATGTTTATTTATTTGTTTTTTGTGTAATTGTAATTGTTTATAATAAAGAGTGAAAGAACATATTAGCTTGTGTGCTTCAGAAGTATAGCTAACATTGGTCCACGTCAGTTTTAAATCTTTCCAACTCTACTTGTTTCTAGGGTAAGCTATGCTAGGTGACTTTAAGTTGGAGTTAGGTACAAGTTTATTAGGTGTTTAATTCGTGTCTACCGTGATGTCAAAAAGTAGAGCTGCTTTCGGTGTTAGACGTTTATGTACCACATAACATGGTCTTTACCAGATTATGAAACTATTGAAGTGTCAGAAAACAGAGTCTGTTTTTTTTCTGGCTTCTTCCATTCTTCAGTTTTTCCTTCTTTATACATTTGCAAACATACAATTCCTACTCCTGCAATACCTCAAATTTTCTATTATGCGAAGGGTAATTTTTTTTAACCACTGCCTCTTAATGCATTCGCTACCGTGTCTGCTTTTGTGTCATCCACCATTACACCAAACCATGAAAGGTCCATTACAAACAGGGAAATAAAAAAAAAAAATCCTGAACATTTTCCACTCAATAAGGAGGATGAAAGCATGCCGTCTGAATAAGTTGCTCAATTGCACACATATGAGTGTGTTTGTCTTGAGAGGGCAATGGTCTAAAACACCTGAAGCAAAACACACAAGCATACATGCTCACACACAAACAGTGTCATTAGTTGCGTGCTATAATACAAGCTCTTTCATTTGGAACCCCAGAGTCCATTTAATCCTGGAAATAGCTGCAGGTCAGGAAGCTGAAACACCGGCTTCAGTGTGCGTGTGTGTGTGTGTGTGTGTGTGTGTGTGTGTGTGTGTGTGTGTGTGTGTGTGTGTGTGTGTGTGTGTGTGTGTGTATGTGTGTGTGGCAGTTAGGCCATCACTGTGTCAGAGTGGTAAGTTTTTGCAAGTTTTGCCCCTGAGTCTAATTGAGTTTTCAAGGAGCTCCTATCCTTTAAAGAACGCTGGTGTGTGTGTGAGTGTGTGTGTGTGTGTGTGTGTGTGTGTGTGTGTGTGTGTGTGTGTGTGTGTGTGTGTGTGTGTGTGTGTGTGTGTGTGTGTGTGTGTGTGTGTGTGTGTGTGTGTGTGTGTGTGTGTTTGTTTGGATGGTGAAGGAGGGAGGCTTGGAGGTAACCTCTTCATGGTTTTTGAGGGTTTCAGCTGTCAAATATGGCCTTTTTGGAGCTTTTACTTCTAACTTTTTTATATTTTTTAAAAAAGTGAAGAGGTAAAAAAAGCACATTATGGATAATTCTGACATAAAGACCAGGTTGACAGAATACAATCAGATATTAATATGGGATTATCATGTAGCCAGTTTTTTTTTGTAGTTATTATGAAAACGCATGTTTTTTTAAGAATGAATGTGCCTTATACTGTCTCTGTATTCATAGTGTTTCTTTAAACAAAGATGTCAGCTATACTAGAAGAAAAGTATACGCTGTGAATGTCGAGTAAATAAGTCTTCATATCTGTGTTTGTAAGGAAGGCTGCCAAATGTTGTACCAAGCACTTTTTGGGAGGTAGCGAGTGGTTGTTTTTTTTGTTTTTTTATTGTGACTTAAAACATTAGGGACAAATAGATAGAAGGCTGTCGACACCAGCTAACAGAACAACCAGAACAGTCGGCTCTGTTTTCAGCATTTAGTGGATTCTTCTGCAGCCACAAAACAAAACAAAAATCACCTGCAAAAACAATATGCAATTTATGAATTTTTTGTAACTATTAAGTGAAAACATACGTGTTGTATGTTTTCACTTAATAGTTACAAAAAATTCATAACCCCAATTAGTTCTGGCACCAACAACCATACTGCTTTTAAAGTCACTTCAATCATCCCTATTCTAAAACCTGGTTCAAACTTCCACAAGTCATTTTTGCTCATCTAGATGTCTTTATGTGACTGCCATGCAACTGACTGATTCTCTATTTACTTCAACAAGGAATTAAACACATGTGCCTAATAAAGTGGCCAGTGAGTCTACATGTATCATTGGGGCTCATCTTGCTTATTGGTTTTATTCAGTTTCACCCTTCATCTTCTAACTGAAATAAGAATATGGGTCAATATTTTCTGGGAGGATTCAAAGCTGTAGTATTTGAGCAAACCGATGTTCATTTTCATTCTGGCCTCATTGGCTCACGCCGTCTCACAAACACATACGCTGTTGGAAGTCCAATTCACCAGATACATCGATGACCTTACATTTACACCACAGTTGGCTATTGATTAACAGCATGAGTAGCAAGGCTCCAATGACAAAACACAGGGTTGGTGGGTAAGTCTTCAAAGCTGTTAAAAAGCTAATACGCCTATATTTCGGAATATATATATATATATATATATATATATATATATATATATATATATATATATATGAATTAATATTTGCCTGAGAAATATAAATGCAACCATGTAAACATTACACAGAGTGCGTTGCTACAGTGCTGAGTAGAATTTAGGACACATAAGAGTGAATTCAAGTGAACTAATGGCTCCTGTGTTTGACTCTATTATGGCTCATACTAGGGATGATTTCTTCATCCTGACTCATTCCAGGCCATGCCTGCAACAGAATCAAATACTATTACAAACCTTAAATCGCCCGACTGTCGTTAATAGAGCAGAGAATTTGCATTACAGAGAGCTGAAGTCGAGGAACAAAGTGTGCAGAGATCTCTTGGCTGTGGAAGAGTAAAGCAAGAAGCCATTAGCAATGGTATGGTAATGGACTTGTTTTAATAGCAATACCAGAAACTGGTTGTGGCTCAGTAGAGAAGGGTAGTCATTTAGGAAGTTGTGAGTTTGCGTTCGCAGACAAGTTAAATCACTTTGACTTGTCTGTACTAGAAAACCAGCCATCGAAGATACAAGCATTTGCAGGTTCTTACGCCTTATCCACACAAGTAACTTTCCCCACAGTGCGCAAAACCACAAAACTGATCAAACAACAGTCACGTTTCATTTTCTTAAATGTTTAATGAAAAACAGGGACCTAGTTTGAATTTGACTGTTGATGTCTTTGGGAGTAGCTCTATGAATTCAAAACACCACTCCTTTGATTGCTGAATTTGCTAGTAATCATTTCAGCTACAAATATTCAGTTGGAAAATGTGCAGCTTTTTTTCTGCATGGTAAACTGCAACTTGATTTCTTGTAGTGTTGTAGGGAGACACTTTCCAGCTCCAAGTTTATATTTAGGGTTATCACTCCTTAAGGAATACCGTACATCCCCAAGTTATGATGCTACCTCAGCTACCTCACGTTGACGATGCGTTCAGTAACAGTTGCGATGTTAGGTCTTGCATCTTATTGCATTTTGCAAGCAGCACACACACTTTTCAGATTTGAATGTGCGAAACACATTGAAGAACATTTATCCTCGTTTTCACTTTTTACACCACTTTCTGTTGGTTTTTTACATAAAATGTAATGTAAATATACGGCTTCTCTAAGGCCTTAGCTGAAGTCTTTCTGGCGCAGTGTTAACACATGCTTGGATGCTCCAGACAACAGAAATGCAATCGAATCTGCTCTGCAGTGATCACACTTACTGACAATCAATTGATAAATGCATTCTTTTAGAAGAACATGGCTGCTGTCCTCAAATTATATATACATTTGATAAAAGAGGGTATTTTTTTTAACATATTTATTTATTTATTTTTGTATTTTGGCTTATGGATTTTGGCAAACACGTGTTACTGTATATCTGTCCATTTCTCCCAGCTTTCAGTTTTTCACCTTGTCATAGGCTTTGGGCAGCAAAAGAGCAACAGAGTGCAGATTTAGAAATTTTGCTTTACCTTTAATACATTATTTTCCCGTAAGTGATGCAGTAGAGGGCAACGAGGTGGGCTTGTTGTTTTGAAATGAAATGTCAAAGCGAGCCTTTAAAGGAGGCTGGGATGTTGAGACCATCAACAAAACTTCAAGAAGGATCAGAAACCGGAGGGAAATGCACTGAGATGGGTGACAGAGTTAACATGCAGGTACAAGAAGTCATTAAAAGACCAATCTTGCTCTTTGTCAAAAAGATGAGGGAGCGCGCACACCAGATAATAAAACGAGGCGACAGGAACGCATGTGGTGGATAGACTAAAAAAAAAAAAAAGAACCAAACCAACATGCTACCTCACGTGCACAGACTGTTTAATTTAAACCGAGAGGCTCTAGAGACCAAGTTACGATGTCCCCCATGTGCTTTCACTCAGGAGCTGAAGCATGGCAGGCTACCTCTGAGAAAGGAATTAGAGTCAGACATAAGAGAAAACTGTGAACTGACTTTAACTCCCCACTGTTACCAGAAAGGCGATCAAAAAGACGGAGGGGGAAAAAAAAGCAATCTGTGACTGTTACACCGGCTGAGAAAAAAACGAGTGAGAAACAGGGAGGAGGATACAAGGTTTAGGAGAGATAAATAGGAGGATCAGAAAAGAAAAATCTCAAAAGTGGCAGAAAGCAAAAGAAAGGCGTGAAACCACTAACTGAGGCAAACAAACCGGGAAAGGAGAGTGACTTTAGGCAGTGTCTGCCCCTTTAGTGCCAAATTTTACACTTGTACACACACTCAACAAACCATTAAAGACACTTTGTCTCCAAAACCTAAGGTCATTTTGACACCTGGCAGGGTGTTATTTTAGGAAAAACCGTGTGTTGCAACTGTCTTGAACCCCTCTGAATTTTGCTTATTGTTTACATTTTGTCATATACATACAACTGATATCACCAAGGTATTTCATTGTGAATTTTATGGTTTTATGAAGTAGCATGAAGTTAACCTGACGCCGCCAGATAGATTTGCTCCGCATATCCATCTGGAAACCTTCCGTTGAAGTAATTTTGGGAAGGGGCGAAAATACTGGTTAGCTGATTGGCCTATGTTGGTGATAGACGGGCCAAATGAACCAATCAGATTCGTCGTCACTCTGTTACGAGCGACGACGAAAACACAACCACAAGCCAAGCTACTCTTGCTGCTGCAGGTAAAGGCTCGTTAGCTCAGCAAAGAAATACTCTGTAATTCCGATAAAACTTGCTCGATAGCCGCGCTAACGCTAGTTTCATCGGCTGAAGGCGCCATGTTCTTTAGACTGAACTGACGCGCTTCCCGTTGCGTCACACCTCAACCCGCCTCAAAGCCAACGCTGATTGGACGTTCGTTTGGTGAACGGCTCCAAATTTTCTTTAACGGAGAGTATCCAGACTGATCTGCGAGTGAAACCTTGAAAGCTCGCGAGATCAGGATGGTCTCACGAGGCTAGCATGAAGTAGCACAAAAGTGTGAAGTTAAAGGTAAATGATAACATGAGTTGCAGAAAGAGAGAGAGGAGTCATCACAGCATGACTTAAAGTTTTTTAGTTGTTTTTTAGAACCTATTTTTGCAGTTTCTGAATTAGGTCACTCAATGGTATGTGCAATTTATAATTTCCTCTTATCAAACTTCGACAGAGTTCACTGTTATTTCATTAGTGGCACATCTTGCATGCAGGTCTAACAGATAAAAATGCACAAAATCCATTCGATACAGTTGTTATAGCTAACATTGCAGTAGTGCAGCACTTCACCTTCATGCTGCATTTTGTTTTCTTTGCCAGAACAGTCAAGGAGAACAGCATTCATCACAGTCTCATCTGTTTTTTAGATGTCATCTGTTGTGCATCTGTTGTGGGTAGACCTGCATTTGCATTGCTAAATGCTTTCCACTGTAATGTCTTTCCAGTGGGTGCAATTGTTAGAGGCGTTTCAAGCTGGTGGCTGACTTTGCTTGCTTTAAAACCCTTTTGATTGCGTCTGTGACTGAGGCCGTTTTCACACCTGCTAGTCCGGTAGACTCGGTTTCGATTGGGGACGAAATTGCTCATTTTCAGCTGGTGCGGTTTGCTTTCACGGTGCACTTTGTCAAATGAACCAAACCTTTTGGCCAACCCGTTCAACCCCCCGCCTTTGGTGGTGCCGCACCAAGAAACACAGGAGGGAGGAGGTTGGTCAGCAACACAACACGACTTCCTTTACTGTGATAATGCGAACAAAATGTAATGGCAACAGATTTTCATGTTATTGTTATGCTGTCTTTGGAAAGTGTGCCAGACAAGCACAAACAGCGGGCTCAACATGAGCAGAGGACGAGGCAGAACACCAAGGAGATTGTTATGTTTTACACAAGGTGGTTGAGACAGTGCTGTATGAGGCGGCGGTTCGTGAACTAGGGCTCATACAGCTTCATTGAACTACTGTCACCCTACACAGATGTCCAGGTATTTACAATAAATTAGTTACTTGATGAGTACTATAGCTGAATTACAAATGTATTTACACAGATTGTCCTGCGCTGTAGTCCCCTGATTTTGGAGCGGCCACATATGCATTCGAACCGCTCCAGAATTCATATCGACCAAGCCAAGGCCTAGACCTAGTCCGCTTTTTTGGTACGCATCATAATTTGATTCCACATTCACACCTCCTCAAACAAACCGAACTTTCTGAGCAAAAGAACCAGAGTCTGATTAAGGTGGACTAATCAGGGCCGGTGTCGGGTTTCATTATGTGGGTACTGGACCAAGACCCAATCAATGAACCAAGCACACAAATCTGGCTGATTGGATGCTACAAGTACTGATTTGAACCTCAGCCGATTTTACTCCAATTTCTGTGATGTTTACTTGACGTGGTTTCAGATGAGTCAAACTCACTCAACTTGCGTAGTAATTGTAGTTGTTATTGTAGCAACAAAAAGCCTTCAACTTTATTATTATATGACTTTTACTTTTTGAAGTAAAAGTCACATAGTTGGAGCTGATTTTTCTATGTTTCTTTATTTATTTTTTTTTGGGGGGGGGGGGTTCTGGATTCTGAACCTATATAAACCACCAGTCAGATGATGTATACAAACTGTCAGTCAGCATGGATGTTGGAAGGTTAGTGCTTTTAACTCTTAAAGTTTTGCATGCATATATAAGAGCCTCTTCCCCATATTTTCTATTTCTCTAGATTTTGGAGTTTGTGCACTCCTGTTTTGTAAAGTAGGAGGAGCACAAAATGGGGACAATGACATTACAATTTATGGCTTCGAACTGAGTGCCAAGGAATGGGGTAGGCATAGGTATAGATATAAAGGATTCAAGCTAAATGTCTCAGTGTATTAGAATAGTGCAGTCTGTTTCCCAATGGTAGCTTCAAATCTGGGGGTGATAAAGATCCATGCACTGAAAACTATTTTCTTAGCATTTAGAACATCTGCAACGCTTTCTCCAATAAAGCAACCTAAAAGGTGATTTCAGTCCCTAAAACTCTACAACTCAAAAGTGCAACAGATTCACAGCTTCCACAGCACACAAAACACAGTTGGGCTTTCAGAGGTCAAACAAATCGCTCAACCGTTAGCATTTCATCTTTCCCCACTCTCTGCCGCTAGATGTTTAATTCAACAGGGGATGTATTTTGATTTGAAATGTCATTACTAAGGAAGCCATTCAAAAGGGCAGTCTTACTATCACTACATCAGCTTAGCTGGTGCTTGCCGGAGGCAAAATGAGTCTGTTAGACTGGTAGCAGATTGTGGACCCATATTGTTGCAGTCAAGAGGCCAGCAGCGACAGATCATAAGGGAGGTGGTGTGTAGCAACAAGTAATAGAGGAGAAATCACAGCCAAAGGACAAAGGAAGTACAGAATACAGAAGCTTTTTTTATGACATTTATCAGAGTGTGGGCATTTCATAGAACAGGCTGGTGTTGGTTGATTGGTAGTTTGTTTTTAAGACTCGGGCAACATTAAGGTGCAATGTAACAACAACAGTCTTTTAGCTAATGGCTACATATAAACAGTAATGGCTTCTACATATGGGACAAGATTAGGAGTAGTTTGGTGAGAGCTGTATATTTCAGGCTTTATCCACAATGATGAGCTTGTGTTGATGAGAAAGAGTTTTCAATGAACTCAAATTTGTGCCAATTGTTTTCAAATTTTATTGAAGTTGTTTGTGGTGCAATTTTATTACCATAAAAAGCATGTGCAAAATCTTCACTGGCACTGTTGGAGAGCTTTTATGTAACCTGAAAACACCTTTTGACAGTGATGAGTCAAAAATGAGCAGATAAATTAGGTTATTTGGCCTACAAAAAATGATAATTTTAACGCACTGTGAAACAGATAAATAGGAATAGACAGCTTGTTGGTAATTTTAAACTGTATATTGGCATCCAAATACACTAGCCACAATGTGTGCCCGTGTTCAGCTTTGAATTTTATTTTAAAGCTTTGTGACTCCAACTTTCATTATCTGAATCATTGTGGACAAAATCCAATTGCAGTCCTGTGCTGAAAAAAATTAAAACAGTTCCAATTAAATGAGTTCTCTCGAACGCACAATTTAAAAGAAAAAATGATTACAGAAACACGTACACAGATATTCTGCAACACCCAAAGCACTGCAGCGGATCTTATCTGTAGTTCTAGTGGATAGTCTGACAAGCAGCAGCCGAGTTAAAAATGGAAGCTGTTTGCACCACCATATCTGTGTCTGTCTTCACCCCTGGTATCAGTTAAAGTACACTCACACCTGACTCCAGCTCCAACATCCATTAGAGCTGTAGGAAGGATATTTTAAACCTTGCATACAGGATGTAGAGATCACTAAGAGGGTAACACAGTGGAGGCTCATCGCAAAAGGCTTACAGCAGGTGATAGACACAGATACGAAAGCTGCTGACTGTAACCTTTCATGCTGAAGATTATATAAATATAAAGACAGTATTGTCTTCAGACGAGCAAATATTCAGATTGTTTTAATCTTCATAAAATGTAATGATCCAAGGTTTCATTTTAGATTTGAAAATGCATAACCCCTTTAAAAACAACTTGTTTTATTCATAATGTTTGCTTTATTTTGCAGATTGAGTATTATGTCAAATATATAGACGTCTTAACTCACCAAGCCACTTCTGCCCGCCTGTCTGCATTTGGGTCCTACTCTAAGATTCACAATCCTGACTGTAATAAATATTCTGGAGATTCTATAATTCAACAACACGAGAAGTGAGTGTTTTAGAGAGTTTAGTTTCAATAAACTGGTGTTGCTGGAACTGGAAATGACAGGAACTCGTATCAGGATTATTGCAGAGAGGAGAATAAGGTTAGTTGCCAGGAATAACTCAGTGATGGTGACAGAACACTGAATAAACGGTACTAACCTTCTCAGATGTCGGGAGGTTGCACTGGCTCTGGGGATTGATCCTGACAGCTCTGTCTGGAAGATTCAGATCACTAGGTGACTGATCCGAATCTTCTTAACGCTAGGCAGGCCAAGTGCTAGCGCAGAAGTCGTTGCCAGTTCAAGGGTCATACACAGGGACTCAGTCCACTGAGCGGAAGTTTTCAGGAGGGTTAGGCGAGAGGTAAATCTGGGATAGAATAGTCTTGATAGGCAAGACAGGAGGTCAGTGTCCAGATATCAGAAGCCAACAGGAGTATTCGACAGGGGCAAGACAGGCAGGAGCAAAACAGGAACGAGACAGGTGAGTAACAAGAGATCAGAACTACGAACACTGGATGGTCTACTCACACAAAGGCTTTCAAGAATCTGGCGGTTACACACTGGGAGAGCCAGGAATATATAGTTCTCATCCCAGGCGCAGCAGCTCAGTAAATAGAGCGGCTGCAGGTGTAACTGCTCAGCTCTGATTGATGGTGCAGCACAGGGGATGACGTCATAGGACTGCACACAGCAGATTCTTAGGCAGGAACAGACAGGAAACATTACAGTTATGTCAAAGATTATTTATATTCCTGTCATATTTAGGTTTAAATCAGTCTTTTAAAACTTTACCAGCATGTTTTTCTTAACTGGAAATATCAACGCTTTGGAATGGTCCAGCCAGTGCGCAGACTTGAGTCTAATAGAAAATCTGTGGAGCGAGCTGGTGATTCGTGTGGTGATTCAGAATTTAGGGATATAGAATTTGATGACTCAAATTGTAACACAGCAGCGAGGATGTTGCAAAGATGGAAAACAAAGACAGGGGAAAATGTTGGTTAGTAAAAACCTGTATCAACAGCATAATATTATGTTGCTTATTTTCCTAAAATCCCACAATGTTTTTTTCCCCCCCAAAATCTCTATTCTATAATGCAGCTCACACAGAGCCCACCAGAAGTAAAGGCAGAGGGAATATTCTTAAGCCACTCTTAATAAAATCAACTGTAGTTGATATTCTGACCAAAAAAGATGGATGCTTCTGATCAAACCTCCAAATATAATCTGGGGGTTTCAAGCATAAAATGTAGAGATAGCTGCAGCAAAAAACTGTTGTTTGTCCCTTTTACTAAATGAATCCTACTTGAAGTAGCTACTGTCTGATATATTGTTACTGAAGCTGAAAATATACTGTTTGAATGTAGAACATGCTGAGAATAGCTATTATTAATTGAATCACTAACAGTGGGAAGCCTGGCCAGCCACTGTGCCCAAAAGTTAGCAAAATCCATTCAGTTTCTTTTTATACAAAGTTGTTTTACCTGTGGCTGAATGCAGGCCAGCTCACAGCTTTGCCAGTGCCCGGGTGACACCATCTTTTTTCCCCCAAGAAATAAAAACACTATGGGAGTCCCTGCCCTATGAATCTGCTGGCAGGTCCTTTGCCCTCGCTGAGAAAGGCTTCCATTTTGTCAATACACGTATGTGATTCACTCGATCAGAATTGGTCATTTTAGTCAACCATATGGCAGGATTGTTGAAATTAAGTGGGTGATCGGTCTCTGATCCATTGTGCTCAGACTGTCCAACCAGGCAGCCAGCTCCTCCGTCAGCAGCGTGACGGTTATCACAACTTTGGGTCTATCATTGGGAGGTTAAGCCAATTTATTTATTAAATCATTGACTTTTGTAGCTGGATATAGGCTAAACAACGTTAAATACACTGTAATCCTTTTACTGTGACTTACTTACATTTTCTGTTTTCTTTTTGTCAATTCAGCAGTTTATAAAAGGCTTACTTTTGTCATCTTTTTTTCAATACAGTATAAAATATTTTACATCTGTAGATTGCATTTTATGACATACCTAAATTACAAAATTTTCCAGGTGTATTTAATTACATGGTGTAGTGTGTTTGTTGGGAAAATAACAACACGTTCAGCAAACCAAACCATAAACATGAGCAAACCTCCTCCTAAACATGCTCATGTTTATTTTCTGACAGAAGAACTTTGAGTCAAATACTTCAACATAACTAGAGAAGGGTCGCTGACATCTTGACGGTTATTCAGTTCACAGACTACTACCTAAGGCACCACTGTTACTGGTAGAACTATTTTAGGGAGGTTTTTAAAATGTAAACAGCACAAGTATATTTGTACTTATAAATGAGCTATAATACCTTTAATAATACCCAGAGATGGATTTTGAAAAATACATGTACTTAAAGACTGATTTAGTAGCCTGTTGAGTTACTCTCTTTTGGTCCTCATGAGTAGGAAGAACTCTGGATTTTTTCAGGCCACGATTAGCTCAGTGGTCAAAGAATGTTTGGCTAATTTGTGTCCTCTCTTTAATTCACTTAGGGAAGCAAAGCGGTTTGTTTGGAGGTATCCTAATTCATCTGCCTTGTGACATATTCCAACAGATTGTTCCTCTTGCACGCAAACACACACACTCGCACACAATTCCGGCGCAAGATAAATTGTCTGCATATAAATGCAGCGGGGAGACAATAGATCTTTGCTTCACAATATTGTGCCCGACTCTCTCAAGCACACAAAAGTGTGCAGTAGCATCACATCACTGATGCCTGTGCATAGATGCACATTTACGCACACACAGACAGAATGATTTGTCTACTAGCACACTCACCGACAGTGTTAATTTGTTCTTGGGGTACGGTAATCCCTCAACTTTCCTGAAGTGTTTGTGCTTTAATCAACATGTCCCAAAAACAACCTGGGTCTGTTGAGCTTGTTCTCGTTCAAAATGATCTTGTAAAGTTATGTTCTTGAGCTTTTTGAATCCCTTACTTCAAATGTTTCATCACATCCATGTGCTTACAGGTACTGTATGTCCCAGCAGTCACCGGGCAAGATGCGGGCAAGTCACACATCTGTCACTGTCACAGTATCTTTGTTTGACACGCTTCCACTCAGAGACACAACCGACAGACAATTTAATACCACAAATTAACATAGCATGCATGTTATACACTGCAGAATAAAGTGAATACCAAGAGAAGGGAATAGTGAAAGTCATTCCTTGCTATGCAACACAATTCCTTTATCATAATATGCAGAATCTAAAGGAAACAAAAGATAAACTAATCCAAATGTTTTCCATAAAATTTAACAGACGTTACTCTATCCAGAATGTCAACATGATTATGTGGTTAAACTATATTGTCCTTGCTGGTGCTAATTCAAAATTTATCCAGGCAGCTGGTCAACAGTTTAACATATAAAACGTATGAAAAGATTTGGGTCAGTGGAGATAAAATCGCGTAGTGTTTTATGTAGAACTAACAGCAGAGAAAAGATTTAGGGTTTGAAACTTAAAAGAGCTAAATAATTAGCTCTATGGCTTTGGGAATGCGATTGTCTGTTGGCTGATGAGCCAATTTGGAACCGACTGACAACTTTCAGAGGCTCTCAGATAGATTGCCATGAGCTCTCACACAGACGTTCATGGCCCCAGATGAGAAATCTTAATGACATTGCTGATTCTCCATCCTTCTTCCTCGCAGGCAATCTTTCAGCAGAATGGCAAATTTTTCACTTTTCCAGTCAAATACTTCAACATTTGATGAGATTCAACGCTTCTACACTCAGAGCACAGACCACATTACTCATCACTGGCAATGTTTCTCCAGCCAAACCAGATATGAGTAGTGGACTGCTGCTTTGTCCCGTTCCCTCAATTATGTACACTTTTGAGGTAATTATTCATTACCTTCGAGTCTAATTTCAAACCAGGGACAGCATGGGGTGAGGCATATGGACACTAATGTCTCTGGCATAATGCTTTGTTGTAAAAGTCCACTATACCACTACCATTGGTAACCTAATGTCATATTTGGAGGTTCCCCTCATCAAAATGGAAGGGGAAAGGACAGTGTACCTCCTTAGCACTGAAAAGATTGTACCTACACCCCTAACCACTGCTTAATAAACACGGAGCGTTCATCCTTACTACTGCAGAACTGGAACTGGATTGCATGAATTGCTACAAAGCCCAACATAATTAGGTCAATACCTCTCGGTTTTGGCACTGCTTTGTTGGTAATGGCAGCTTGCAAATGGGACTGGGACCCCATGGTTGGAAACTTTTGAGTGGAAAAACAAGGGTTTTGTAAAGAGTCCAATGTTTGTGCCAAGGTTGCACACGCAGATGTAATGGGGTTCTGTAATGTTTGGCACACAACACAAAGATCAACCTTTGTGTGTTTTTTTTTTCTTGTTGACTGATTTGGCTTTTCTTGCCAGAGTTTATGTTGGTTATTGTTTCTGCCAGTGGGACACCTGAGGACGTTGCATTTCGTCAATTTATTTATGCAGCTATCCAGCCTTTTGCAAACTCACAATGTTTGTAAACCCAATCAACCCAGTGCTGTGAGTGCGGCCTAATGTCTATATGGGCAATCATTTGTTTCATGTATTCACCTTTTTCACCCTCTACATTTGATGTCCAGTAGTCCTCTAAAGCACATTAATAAAATATCTGACTGTACAAGTTGGATCAGTGACATGTTCCTATTAGCACTTAGTTCAAAGCATTGATTTCATAGTGCTATTAGTAGTGGTAAATCGTGAGTGTAAACCAGAGTTCCCATATTTAGATTTCCATTTCATTTCTTTGTTTAAAGCCCGGTCTGTAAAAGTAAACTTCATTAAGGGTTTCTTAAAAAGTCTGACATTTTTTATCTTTTTATATGACTTAAATGTTTTACAGAAATAAATAAAGAAGATATCTGTATTTACAGGCTGTTTCTTATTGCCTTGTTGAAAAGTTGTATCCATCCATCTATCCATCTATCCATCCATTTTCTGACGGTCGGTGGTTTTAAGCAACAAAGAAGTTTTGTAATTCTACTTAGAAATGTGAGACCTGGCTTGAAAATGACATGCAGCAGAAGTATATTGAAAGCATAGAAGTGTTGTTAAAATGTTAATATTCACAAACTTTTTCTGGAAAGTCTTGGGATTTTCAGCTCAAAGTGACAAAAAGAAGCTTCCAAAGCCAAGAATGAGATACTGCAGAATGTGTTGTCGCTCACGGTGGCTGCCAACTCTGCCGATGACGTTCTCTGCAGCCAATTTTCGCTGTGAAAACATATACAAACACTTTTGGATCTGTGTGCACACCCATGTGTATGTACAAAGGCTTCTGTGACTGTATGTTTAAGACTAGCAGAAATAGTTGGGCGTATTTAGACAGCGTGGGTGCATGTGTGAGCATCTACGGTTGGATGTTGAACAATCAGCGGCATGGAGCCCACTCACTCAGTTATATCTCACAAGTCCGTATGAGTGACCACATTCATGCTTGTGGATGGAGCGAGACAATGGCACAGGCAGGCAAATGTGTGCTCACTCACACTCTGGCACATTTGGACTGAACGGAGAGCAAATGAAAGGAGGATCTCTTTGAGGTGTGTGTGTGTGTGTGTGTGTGTGTGTGTTTGTTTGTGTGTTTAACTGAGTTTGGTGAGAGACACAATGTTTAGCCTGCAGGCTGGCAGTTTTTAGCAGAAGCCCTGGAACTACACCATCCTCATGCTGGGAGTGAGAGCATTTTTGTGAACACACACCCACACATATAGACATGCAGCGCACATACATGCACAGATTAACATAGTAAAGTGTGGGAGTAACTGCACGTCTTTTTAACTTTTTTATTCAGTTTCTGCAGATCCGATGGTATTTGTTTCTTAATGTTTCTTACTTAAAAGTCTTTCTGGAGTACAGCACTAGCTCAAAGAATCCAGAGTATGGTTTATTTAACAACATTGGTTGGTTGGTTGTAGATGTACATTTACTAAGAAAAACCTTTAAGCACTAAGTATTGGACCTAGAAAGAAAAGTCTGATATGGATGTGATCTGGTACACATGCAGACCAGTAATTGGTATCTGAAGGAATTCATTCGCAACGAGTTGATATTTCACAAACGGATACCAGAGATGATTTCTGCAGCATTACCAGCACTTTGGGTGATTAGACTTAAGTATGTAGCCTCAACCAAGAACATAGATTGAACACCCAATTAATTTAGCTGTAATTTCCAAGTGCTCGTTGTGTAGAATGTCATTGTTTTAACTCTTTATACAGCAACACCGAAAGTATAAGAAGGTCATATTGGCTGGCTGATTAATTAGTTGGGTAGTCAGCCTGTGTTTGCCTGCTGAACAAACAGGCTGCTTTTAGGGTTGCCAACTGTGGTTTTAGGTTTATGGAAACTCTCAATAAACTGTAGGGATGGTTAAACAGATTTGTAATTTGTTTTTGATACTGTATTATTTTTAAACCTTTTGTGTACCTTAATATTGGTAACTGGCTGATGTCTAGTTCCATTGATCCAATCGATCCATTGATCCAATCCTAGATTTTCTTGAGGGGGAAGGTTAAAGTTCCACTTTTGTTCACATGCTTTAAAAATTAACATTTTTGTTAGTGTAAATTTGTGGATATTGTAATGCTAAGGGCGTATTATTAATTTTGCCTCTTCACCTTTTGGCACCTTCACAGGTTGTTTTGTACTTCAATATTCGGGTATAAAATAGAACTGTTTGCAATTGACATGGATCCATTTGTATGCACTTTAACAATCAGGAATCAAAAAACAATGTTTTATAACCCACACAGTTTATTGTAAGTTATTGTAAATAACATCTACCAGCAGTAGGTTGCTTAAAGTAATTACAGTTTTATCAGGGGCCCTAATTGGTGACTTCCGAGTCAAGTGGCCAAGAGGGATTGATTCCCAAATCTGTGGGAGTTAGACATTATTACAATTGTTTTTCAAAAGAATTCATGAAAATACTTGACTATAAAAAAAGATATGCTGACACACACACTCACCGTTTTTGCTTCTGGTGCCACACGAGCAGTCAGCCTGCTTCAGCATCTCCCACTCAGTCCTAAGTTTCTGTCTTAGATTTTGTTTTAGATGTGCTGTGAGTTTTTGTTCCTGATCTTTTTTCCCCTGCTTGTACAAACACCAGCTTTGTTTTTATTTTATTTTCATACAAGCTTGTATTCGGAGACTGCGTGAGAGGCCAGGATCCCATTGTTTACACCAAGAATCGGCTTTTAGCTCTTGGTAGCTGCTCTGTACCACTTCACACCGAGCGACCCATTATTTCCTGCGAGCTGAGAAGAATGAGATGTGGGACCTGTGCCAGCATCAGGCATGACAACCGGGGGAGAAGGTTTAGACCTATCATCCTGTCAATCATGATGGGAAATGTAAGATCCTTTACTAACAACCTGGATGAATTGGTGGTGCTTGCTTGACATCAGCTGGCTTATTGAGCTGGGTTATGCTAACTGAGTTGTGGCCAACCACGCAATCTCTGGACCTACACATAAACATAGACGGTTTTCATTTTCTCTGTGCTGAAAGAACCAAGGGAAGTAGTAAGAAGACAGCATGAGGTGTGGCTGTGTTTGTGAATGATAGACTGTGTAACTTATGGCACTTAACTGTCATAGAAACACTCTGCAGGAAGGACATTGAGCTGCTGGCTGTTAGCTTGAGGATGCATAATATACTGTGGGAATTTGCACATGCTTCCACAAGATCTGTGTATGTCCCTCCCTTGGCAATAGCCAAGGGAGGGACATATGCAGGATGCACTGTGTCATCCACAGTGCATCCTGCAGACTCCAACCACAGCACCCCCAGGCCCTTTTTCAGATTTTGTTCTTTTTTCATATCTTATTCATGTCTCCCTATGCTCCACTCTCCCCACCCTCATTCAGTATGTTACCTGCTGCACCAGAGACATTAAAACTCTGGAGCTTTTGCATGTCAACACCAAGAAGGCATATAGTTCATCACCTGTTCCTCTGCTGGGGGGCTCGGATCACAACCTGGTTCCTCTCCAGTTTGTACACCAAACCAGCTGTGACATGCGCAGTGAGGAAACGGTTTGAGATTGAAGACGTTCTACGGGACTGTTTCAGCTCTGCTCTCTGGTCAGACTCTTGTGCTCCTCATGGAGGGGACATTGACAGTATCCCAGACTGCATTGCAGATTCCCTTAATTTATATGTGGACAACACTGAGTCGTTGGTGAAGGTACACCATTTCTCCAATTAAAATCAACTTTGAGTTAACTGGAGTGGGAGTGGCTTGATAAGCTAATCAGGGGGACCAATGGTGCACCCCCCCCCCCCCCCCCGGGGACAACAATATTTATTTTCCTTTTCGTATTTCTATTTAAACCAGCACCTTGTAAATTTGAAACCATGTATTAGCTTAATCTGAGATATATTAAATGATCTTTCAGGTCAATATACAGCACTTGGGCATATTGGAGCTCTGTGCGGGCTGCCTTTCTCAAGAACTCGCCTCTGTAACTTGAGAGGCTTGGATCCATCATTGAACATAATTTTGGTTCTCTGATGTAGGATTTAATCTAGAGGGGCGAATGTGGTCTTATCTTTACAAGAGACTCCATGACTTTTGCTGGTCCCAAGGGGGCTGCTGTCACATTCCAAAACACAGAGGGAGCTTGTTTAATTTTGCAACAGTGCAGTGTTGTCAGTGGCCTTCAGGGGCACTAAACCTGGAAGTTACAGGGCTAATGCCCCTAGTGACTAAAGGTTACACATTGCAGCTCCATATCACAGGCTTGAAAATGTTTGTTTATGGGTACAAAATGGTAGTAGGGAACACACCCAGTCTGTTGTTCCCTACTTCCATTTTGGTGAAAACTGGTGAAAAAGCAAATTCACTCAGATCATTCTCATGGATTTAAGAGATATTTTAAGATATGTTGATAACAAAAGCAATATTAAACTTTTATTTTTAGCATGATAGTCCAAGATTGGTCAGCAACAGATCTTAATCTTCAAACTCCTCACAACTCAGAGTGAGTTCAGAAAGCTCCTCGGACAATAAGCAAAACACTTTCTAGAATTAACCAAAACCTCCAGCTTCCGTTTAACTTAGTTTTTATAAAGCTATATTGACATTTGCGTGTCACTTTGTACCTCTGAACAATGCTACTGAGCATTGAGCATTTCATTATGTTGCAGTTTAGAGGGTCACTGTATTATGCAACAGTACTGCTTTGACTCAGCTGGGTTTCAGCTCCTCTGATCAATTCAAACACTCAATTGAGCAATCTAGTGAGACAGGAATGGAAGCAAATCAATAAAAAATTGCAATAAAGTACTTATACGGAGCTGACATGGGTGAAGTAAACTGCAAGAATTACAACAACAGCAACAAAACACTGAACACAAACATTGGTTAAATGACCTGGCAGATACATTCTGAGAGTAACCAAAGAACAATATCATGTATTTTCATCCTGAAAAGCTTCATCATGCTTTCTACCAGTTTGCTTTTTAATGTTGACTTCCTCTTCAGTTTTCAATAATTGTTTTCTATGCACACTGCAGGATTATTGTCTTATATTTATAAATCATTGATTTGGAAATATACCTGCTGTTATATTTTAACATGGTTAAACATTATCAAACCTAAATAATGTAATGAAAATATCACAGGACTGGCAGACAATAGATTTTTGGAAATAAGCTAAATTAATGAGGAAAGTTTGCTTTAGGCCGTCATACCTGCCTGCAAAACACTACCTAATTAAGAAAGTGAAGGCATTTCCTGTCACACACACGTATGATATAGTGGGTTGAGTTTTTGTGTGTGTGTATGTATGGCCATGTCTACAAAGGGTTCATGTGTGTCTCTGGGTGTGGGATAGAGCTGTCTTTTCTATTGAAGACAGAAGGACCAAACTCTCTTCTGCTTTTTACTCTCAGTATGTTTTGCCTCTCTACCTTTTTCTGTCCACTGTCCTCTATTCACACATACTAATTATCCTTGCATGTACATATGCATATGTGTTTATATGTGTAAAGTCCTGTCTTGAAGAGTTAAGTGAGTTTATTGGGTCCACCGGGATACTTTTCTGCCACTGTGTACTTACCTAAAAGCCTATAAATACATTCATATAGGATATATTCACAATCTCTCAGTCGTTAAAATGTTATAAAGTCCTACTTAAGAGAAACTCTTTCACAGCCAGCATTTTGTGCAACAAAACCATATCCTCTAATTTCTGTTGAACCCAATTTCCATTTACCTTTTTATGTGCCAAAATAAATTCATGTGAGTCTTTCAATGCAATCCAAATGTGTTCTTATTTTTGTTCTCTTTTTTTTTAGCTATGGGGTGTAAGAGCAGAGTATTTTCCAGGCCAGGGTCAAGTTGACACACTGTGGGTTCTCTTTGTAATGTCAATTCTCAAGCTGGGTGTTTGTGCTGGACTTGATGGACAGCATCTTATGTTGTTCAATTTGTCATAAAAAGAGCAGGTATATAAACTGCAGTGGAGTACAGATGTCTAGACACTTGAAGTATACAACAAATGTTAATGGTTTAACAAAATAAAGACAAACACGGCCTTATCTATCAGAAGGGGAAACATTGTTTTGTAGGTAAGGGATCAAGCTAAAACCTTAACCATTTTTGGTCTATTTTGATTTCTTGTGAAAATCAACTCTACTTATAACTATTCACATTTTTGTGAGGTTTCATTCATACATTTTCAGTGAAAAGTATCAAAAACACCATGTAAACAATGTGTTTTTTTTTTGTTGTTTTATTTTTTCTGTTTCTTGAAAAGTTCCATGATTGGTGATGCAAGATTTTTGTCAGCCAGCAGCGATTTACAAGGTGTAACTAATGCTGAAAGCTGGGGTGGGTAAATCCAGGTTCAGTAAGTAAGAACTCAACCTAGTTTTGCTTCATTCTATTCACATAACCAGGTGATAAACATTAGTCCCTGTCTACGTTGTGGAGCTGGACATGCAAATGTTTGGAACTAATCTCTGTACAGGCTTTTTACTTACTAAACATGGATAACCTACTTCTGGATGAAAGCCATTTCAAGCACAGAAAATACTTATCCCTTTCTGATTAGTTCAGGTAGCATCTGCGTACACAGGATTACTAAAGTTCCTGTCTCAGTCAGAATAAGGCATGAAGTCTTATCTTGCCTCTTTGTAAAACAGAGCTTAATAGGAAATCAATCCATTTGTAGTTTGTCATGTACATATGTTTGCCTATGTTAAAATCCTTGATTCTAAGGCTTACTTTCAACAAATGACTCTCCTCATGGGAAAACATGTTCTTCCTTTTGTAAATGTGGTATGTGGCTCAAATTTGTGACTTCCCTGTAAGTAGGACTTGTTATTTATGGCACCGAGATAAAGTGTAATAGAGTTCCTTGGCATAGTGTAACAATGATACATAATGTAATAACATGTGATGTATCGTAACACATAGTAACACTGTAGCAGTGTAATGTGAAGTGACAGTGGAACATGACGTGATGAACATAATGTAGCAAAATCTTAAATAACATATGTTAGACATAAGCATAAAATAGCATACCACAGTATATCTTAATTTAGTACACCACAATGTAGCTTAACACAATGCAACATAGTATAATCTGCCATTTTGTTAGCTATGACCTCATCCAGAGGAGGCAGATCATCCGCTATTACCATATGACATAGAAAGGATTCCTGGATCAATGTGTGCTTCTGTGCTTTTTCTATCCCTTCTCTGTCTTCTGTAACCCCGAGTCGGTCGAGGCAGATGACCGTTCTCACTGAGCCTAGTTCTGCTGGAAGTTTTCCTCCCTGTTAAAGGGGAATTTTCCTCTCCACTGTCACTTCATGCACGCTCAGTATGAGGGATTGCTGCAAAGCCATTGACAATGCAGATGACTGTGGCTCTACGCTCTTTCAGGAGGAGTGAATGCTGCTTGTTAAGACTTGATGCAATCTACTGGGTTCCCTTAGATAGGAAACTTTTTGACCAATCTGTATAATTTGACTTTGTAAAGTGCCTTGAGATGACATGTGTTGTAAATTAGTGCTATATAAATAAAATTGAATTGAATTGAATAGGATCACCAAACACAAGACAATGTAGCATAACATGGCATAACATAGCACAGTGTAACACAATATAGTGTAACATAACAGCATAACTTAACATAGCGTAGCATAACATAGCATAGCATCACATAACACAGCATAACATAACACGAAGTAACGTGGCGAAACATAACATAACGTAGCATAACATAGCGTAGCATAACATAGCGCAGCATAATACAGCGTAGCATAACATAGCGTAGCATAACATAGCATAGCATAACATAGCATAGCATAACATAGCGTAGCATAACATAGCGCATCATAACATAGCGCATCATAACATAGCGCATCATAACATAGCGCATCATAACATAGCGTAACATAACATGAAGTAATTTGGCGAAACATAACATAATGTTGTATAACATAGTGTAGCATAACATCGTGTAACATAACACTGTGTACAATAACATAGTAGAACATGACATATTGGAACATAACAGCATACCATAACACAACATAACTTGGCATAGCAAGAATGGGTCAGGGTGTATAATGTAATGTAGCCTAACATAACATTACATTATTTAAAAAAAATATATATAGTGAAATGTAGCATAACATTATGTAAGCTAATGTTTGTCTGCTGCATATAGGGGTCAAAGCTGAGCTATATTACAGTTCTCCTGATAGACCTTTAAGAAGATTGACAGAGAATAAAAGTAAGGGACCTCCATAAATTATTTGTCTTCCAGGCTGTGAAATGTGTCTCACAAGTCATACCCGTATGGGTCAAATTTTACCCTGGCTCATTTTGTGGGAGTGGTGGCCTAGTGGTTAGAGCAGTGCGCTTGCGCTCCCCACAGCCTGCACTCTGGCTCCCTGAGCAAGACCCTTAACCCCAGATTGCTCCCCAGGCACTGTACAGTAGCAGCCCACTGCTCCCCAAGGGGATAGGTTAAAATGCAGAAGTGAATTTCTCCTTTGTGAGATCAATGATGTTCACTTATTATCTTTATTGTGATAGGGAATGTTAGCTAGCGTACAATGAACTGCAATCCTCATTACAGAATTTTTTGGAGACTTTTTTGGGGTGCTTTGACACCAACAGATACAGTTTGGGTTTTGTAAACATGAACAAGATGTCTATATTGGAAACAGAGATTTCTTTCACATTTTGTTACACTACAATAACAAAGTTTAATGTATTTTTATCAGAATTTCATGTAATAGATCCACACAAAGTAAAACAACAGCAAAACAGCACATGGTCTTAAAATATATGCTGTGCATTGGAATTCAGCCTATTTAAGTGGTATTACAGGGCCATAGATGAGGGTGTAAATTAGTGCACCAGTGTTCTCAAACAACAAGGCTTACACACATATAAAGAATAAACACAAACAACCCCTTTTCCAAAATACAAAAATTTATTAACGGAATACTTCAACTTCCAGTTAAACTGAAAACAATAACCATTAAACATTGACTCATCCTGAAACCAATAAATAATGCAATGATATCGCAGGTCAGTGTGATTATGTACATTTAAGAACCATGGTTTGTTTTGAGAGATTTTGGAATGAGTTCAAATTAGCTTTAAAACTAATTAAGAACCCTCTTTGTACGTGTTGAAACAACCAGTTCACATTGCAAACATAACAGAAAGTAAAACATTAGAAAAATGTATTTATTAGAAGTCAATAACTATACTAGAAAAAAAATACAATTAATGCTATGATTATTCCTAAGTTAATTATTTTTGAATGGAGTTTATACTACCAAGATGGCTGCAAGAAAAGTTTATTGCCTCTCACTAGATTGCGAACGCGTGGACAGATGGCGCAATCACATCTGGTTTACGGTTCATCTAATAAAGAATAGCTCCAGCAGAACTTTTACCTTGGGCTAACATTTTAGCCTGCTTTAAAGGACTATACAGAGATATTTTATACAGTTTAGTGAGATGAAGAGAAAAAAAATGATAAATGGAGCAAGCTCATCTTACTGGACCATCAATATTTAAAAGGAGGTAAAGTAAGATATTTACTGTAAAATCAACCTAAATCATTCTCATTTCTCACCTGGAAGTAACATTCCCTATAAACAATCTGTCCTCTCCATCAATTCTTAGTCATGTTTCTCTCCTTTCAAACCTAGAGGCACGGTCCGTAATGACTTCGGTTAAGAGTGTAGCCCGGGTTTACTTCCTGGTTCCTGGGACAATCTTAAGAGATTTCCCAGGGTTCCCAGAACAGAGTGCAGCATTTGGTATTTCATCTTGCCAAAAGAGCAGCAGCCTGCAAACATGGAAGCCAATAAGAGAAGCAGACCAGAAACAGAGCAGAATACAACCTCATAGACCTATCCTGTGTTGGTAAAAACTCAGATGGGTTTTACACCATTTAAAGACGGCACATTAGATTGTTGTGATTGGGAAGCTGTAGTACCAACTTGAGCCACAAGGCATTACTTAAAGCTCCTTTAAACACCAACGTTTGTTGCAATTTAAAAAGGTGCGACCTCCACCAGCTTTGTAGCATTAAGTGGCCTGTGAGCCCTCTAGAAGTTAAACACCACACACAGAGGAAAACACAATGAAATAAACAATGGTAACTCTGCAGCTCCTCCAGAGGTACCGTAGTGCACTTGAGTGCTACTCATGATTAATGCTCTAATTGCTTGTTGCTTCAGGTGAAGGGTCATTTCATGGTAGGTTTGAACAGTTCTCTGTGCTTATCTTCATGGACATATTTAACACCTCGATGGCCCATCCTATTGTCCCCTCCGGCTTCAAGACACCGACCATCACACCAGTGCCCGGACAAACCTACAATGTCATCACTGAATAATCACTGCCCTCTAGCACTCTGATCATGATGAAATGCCTCAAGAGGCTGCTGAAGGACTACGTAATCTCCAGTCCCCCGCCCCCTTTTGATCCGCTCCAGTTTGCTTACCGCTCCAACCCCTCCACAGCGGATGCCATCTCCTCTGCCCCACGTGTGTATGCTCTTTCTGGACTTCAAGACACTCATCCCCCACCACCTGAGGGTGCAAATCACAGACACTTTGACCCGGTCCCTCCACACCACTGGTCTTGTGAAGAGAGCACGGAAGCACGTGCACTTTCTGCAACGGATGAGAAGAGCAAACCTCCTCCCTCCCATCCTCACCCCTTTCTACAGGGACAATATAGAGCATACTGACCATCTGTATCTATAGTTGGTTTGGGGCCTGCAATACCTCAAACTGAAAATGTGTAGAGAGAGTGCTGTGAGAATCCATATACTTGCACTATTCATATATATATATATATATATATATATATATATATATATATATATATATATATATATATATATATATATATATATATATGCATCTATTATTCACCTTTCGCTACAGTCATCCACTACTATGGATGATATAAATTCCCTGATAAAGACCTTAGAAGTTAGTGGTTGGAATGGACCAAAACATGGAAAAGTCCAAGGGATATAAATACTTTCCCACGGTTCTTCATAACTAACGTAACGAGAGTCTGACATTAACTCTCTCTGTCTCTCAAGTATGTAGTAGACTTAAACTGGAAGTGACGGTCAGTAAATGTCAGCGACTGAAAATATGCTCTGCAACACGCACACGCAGGATAGAAGTCATCCCATCTCCTCTCACCCTTTTCATCTTCTGCCTCCATCTCTCAGCTGCTACTCTGTCCCTCTGATTAGATCATCTCTGTCTCCTTCACTCGTTAAAGGTCAGGGTGTAGAAGTGTGACTGGTAAATAAGTGCAGTATTAGGTGAGGACTAGTAAACGCTCATGAGTCTGTGTATTTACTAAAAAAAAAAAAAAGAAAAAAAGAAAAGGGAGCAGTGTTTGTCAAAACGAAAGCGAGCGGTTGGAGCATCAAGACAGAGGAGATTGGCTTTTTAATTTTCTTCCGCAGGCATATGGGAGATGGACCGATGCTGCTGAAGATAATAACGGGACAGCGGGCACACACACACACACACACACACATACACACACACATATGCACACTGTTTCAGTCACGCAGAGATATGGCATTTAGCAGCCATTGTGTTTTATAAGCTGAGTAAATTTAACTCGTGGACTAGAGTGCGACGCCAAGCGATGTTAGTTTGTCATCCAAATGTCAGCTGTTGGAACACACTATGCAAATGGTGTAGATCAGGACCGTAGACTGATTTAGTTCTCTAAAAAAAAAGAAAAAAAAAAAAAAGGATGCTTGAAAGGAGGCGGGGCAGGTTGGTAGTGAGGGTGTCTTAGTTACTACGGGACATCTAACCACATGTTTATGCCCGGGCCCCTCTCGGTCCCCGGTGCGAAGAGCGCCACAAATCAAAGGCGCCGCGGCGGCGAGACGGAGGGACAGAGCGGCTCACAAATCAACCACGCTCCGGTGCAGGGACAGAGGCTCAGAGCGTGTTACAAATCAAAGGCGCTTCTTCGGCAGGAGCGGCACATGAAACAAATCACGCCAATCCCATCTCATCTGCCGCGTGTCCCGAAGAGGGGGAGAGCGAGATAAATGGTCAGTGACAGAATGTGAGAGAATGACGGAGCGAGACGACTATAGCAGAAGTGTTGACACCAATAAAGAAGGAGCTGGAGCGAGGGGGAAGTGATGGCCTTCCTAATAGTTGGAGGCCAGAAGACGCACACACACACACACACACATATATAGAGGTGATTAGCTCTACTTTGGAAGAGTTTTTCAAGTAACTTAAATGGGAGTGTTTACATTTAGTTGTATATTTGGGACCTTCATGATGCCATAATAGGACGATGGCCAGGTAGAGCTCCATAAATTGTCAGGTGCTCTAGCTTCCTAAGAGAATTAGGAGAAAATGGTTCTTGATTTTTATAAAGAGGATGAAACGCTCCTCTCTCTATGCCTAGACATTCCCCTAGACCTCACTGTGTGTTCAAGTGTGTATTCAACTGTGAAATAGCTACCATGTATTCAACATCATGCTTGACAAAGCGCAGAGATAGGTAAAGCTACAGTATGTCGGCTGAACCCATTTCTATTACTTGTTTATGATGCACACAAATGAGTTAAACTGGTTTAAGTGGGACATTTTTTTTTTCTAGCAATGAATGTAAGCTGTGTTACTGCAAAAAAAAAAGTTCATAGATTTTTGTGTGTGCCATTTTTAAAGAAAACAAAACCTTGCATCAGCCCGTTCTGTGGATTTCTAATCAAAAATACAACATAACTGAATAATATGGCAGTTTTTGTTATTAGCAATGTAAAACACAAAAAGTTAAACAACATTCCAGATTAGGTTTTAGGATATGATGATCAGAAGCTGTGATACTCAAAAACAGAAATATTGATTTAGTTATAATTTTTTTTTGTTTCGTGTCAGACTTTATTTTAAATTTAACACATTTTGCTTTAGTGCAAAGAAACAGCTCCAGGGCTGCAGACGTTTTTTATCTGGGAACTCCAGGCTGCTGCTGGACGAGCGCCCGTGAGCCTCTGCCCCAACGTAGAACTCGCGTTTTAGTCTCTCCATACTGCACTGTCTTAAAAAGAACAGTTGGATTTTTTATTATTATTATTTGGGAGTCACAAGGACAAAAAAGTCCTAAATTTGGGAATATTTTATGGTGCATATTAAAGGTTTTAAATTAATAATTAAAAAAAGACTTAGGCCCAAAATACACTGTTTATTGTAGTTGCATGAACCAAACAGCCAAACTTATCCATATAAAAAAGTAAGCATTGAATCCACGGCAAGGATAAAGAAAATGAATTCAAATGTCTTCTCAGGGCAGACACAGTTTAAACATGGTGAGTACGAAGCTATTTAGGGAGTGACAAGACTAAAAGTCCAAAAGGCCCAAATTGACCCACTTGTCCATGTGTTCACATGCAGAGAATCAGTGGCTATTGTCGATGCAGCAGATTCCTTAAGGTTCATGCCGTCTCATCGTGGGACACTTTAATAGCCTTAAGTCTGATTCAGAACAAACATGCATTCACAACATTTGGATTGAATCATTTCAGCCTCTACTTGAATTCAGCTCTACGTGAAGCACTGAAGTATCGGGTTTACTGAGAAACAGGACCCATGTGTCTACCTGGCTCTCGATGTGAGGTAATAAAGCGTGGTGGTTGACATCTTCCACTGTGAAACGAAGCACCACTTCAAGACACTATCAGTTTTCAACAAGTCCCAAAGTGTAGCCATGACAGTGGCAGTGGTAGTCCGTCAACCCGGTCAGTAAAAGGACAACTGAAAATTCTTGCAATATTAAATTTCTCTGCATGCAGTATATGACTCTTGTCTTATTTTAGTTTTTCTTGGGCCGAATAGGCCTACCACTTCAGTCTTCTCTTTCAAAGGATCAGCAAACGTTCATCTGTGAGTGTTAAAGTAAGGCCAGGCGGTAGGGGTGAGAGGTCAAATGGAATTCCAACTATGCCAGCATTGAAAACTCTGACAACCTTCCCTTCATAGAGCGGATGCCCTTTGATGTCTCTTTTATGGCTATTCAAGGTCGGTCAGTCATTGTTGCTCACTTCACTTTGTAAGTACGCAATCTTTGGACATCAGAAAATTTCTTATTTTCTAAATTCATTTCACGAGCATGACCATCCCACAAAGATACCAGATTAAAGGTTTGTTGGAGGACGGGGTTGAAAGGATAGTCAAATGCAAAGTGAGGATTGGGTCATCTGGGGAGACTTGGTTGAAGGATTGGGGGGATAAGACTCAGCGCGGGGGTGAAGTCTTCTGCAAATGGCTTTCCCGAGGTCCCTTACGACCCCCCAGATGGAACCTTCAATAAAACGAAGAGGGTAAAGGATGAGGAAATAGGGATGAGGATAATAGGATGGAGAGGAACAAGATGGATGAGGGGTAAACTGGGTATATGTAGACTGTTGGGTAAGGTTGAGGAGTGGTCCTGCTCCCCAAACCTAAAGGTAATATGTTAAAATCACTTAATGGAACTTTGCCCAGGGGTGTGGTGGCTTAGATCTAATTATTTCAACATAATCATATCCAGATGAAGCGCATTACCACTGACAGGTTTGTAGTGAAAACCTGCTATTTATGATTGATGATATGCATGATATCAGAGCATCCTGCTAGGTATAGATTGTGCACTGTAATATGTTAACTACAGTAAACCCGTCTGGGTCAGAATGCTGTTCGTGTTACTACCATTACAGCTGCATGAACAAAAACCGTTGGTAAAGGCGAAAACAATTAATCTGTATGACAAAAAAAGGAGTATTTTTACATGCGTTGTAAATATATTTGGCATTAAATTACTCTGCATGTGCAAAAAGAACAGGAGGATGTTCTATTATTGTGTCACCTGCTCCCTTAGTTTCACATCTGGACTATGCTCCCTTGTGGTTTTCATTCCTCTTCCTTTTTTATTTGTGTTTATTTGGTCACATTTTTTCATTCACTGGCATTTTTTAAAAACTGTCACTTGCTCTCCTTTTACTCTCCCTCCTATGCAAGTTCCCCCCGCTCCCCCCCCACAAAAAAACAACCCAGTCAGATGAGCTACAGTCCTCGTTAATGAATACAGTCTGCAAGTATTTTCCAAACACATTTGGTTAGGTTAATGGAATTAGTGTGAAAGCAACGTGTGAGCGTGAGAACAGAGTGTAAAACAGAAGCTGCCATAGCTTTACAACCACATTTCTGATCGTAATTTATCCTTTCGTTCCTTTCTTCTTCCAGTGCCCTCTCCCTCTATCCTCCTCTTTTTCCGAGTGTTGTTATCAAGGAGTTGAACATAAAAAAAAACAGAAAGCTAAACTGAACTTTAACCACCTACTCCTCAAATCTCTTCTGATCTCACCTGATCGATACGTCACATAACTGGGATGGATCTGATTGTTGTCGAGGACTGACTTGGAATTACCGTGAGATGATTTACAGGACACTTCCAATAATCTTCCTTTTATTGCATGGCTGACCTGTGCAGTGATTTTTTTTTTTTTTTTTTTTTTGGTGTTTGTGACCTCATTTTGCCAAGCTTCACTCTCTTGAGCATTTATCTCTATTCCCTGGATGATAAAGCAGGGATCGTCTAAAGGCAGCTTGCCACATTTTGTCGGAAATAAAGTCGAAGAGTACCTAAAGCACAAAAAGGTGAGCCTCATTGTTTTAAGAGCAAGCTCAGGTTCATCACGCATTCACAGAGACAATGAATGAATAAATGAATGAATGAATGAGTGCCTCACATTTTCTGCACTTCTATGTAGGTCAGGTTTCATCATGGTGAGCCGTGCCATGACTGTGCGTTCTATCTAGAGGCTATAATCTCTTAACAGAAAAGATATGCAGAGGCGTATCGTGTGGGACAGCATAGATGAACTGCATGACGGCATCACCCAGCAGATAAATACCGTCAGGTCTTCAAGCACAATGAATGGTACGGGGTGTTCAAATGGTAAAAGAAAAAAACAAAAAGAGCATATGCGTAAGCATGTAGATTAATCCCTAACGTCAGCACATCTAAACATATTTTTTTTTTTGCTGTCACATGAAGAGGTCTCGATAAAGGGAAGTTGTCTTTGTTACGTTCATCCCATGCTGAAACGTGAATCTAGAGCTAATGTTTTCCACCATTTACATGGATGGATATGGTGTTAATCACAGTCAGACTTCAGGGCTACTTTTCATGCCGTGCTCCTGAGGCATTACTGAATGAACGTACCATAAAGTCATAGAAACACCATCATCTAACATTGCAATTGCAAACCTCCATGCGTTTCATTAGGACTTCATGTTTTAGGTCAACAGAAAGCAGCTCATATCTGTGGAGTGGCGGGAAAAATGGTAGATGTTTTTTTCAAAACTTCTGAAATATGTGTCACACCATGGTATTGAGCCACCTTTACTCTAATACAACTAAATATCATGCATTTTACTAATCCTGCCGATGTGGACGAGTACAGGGGAGACAGCAAACATATAGAGGCTCTGATCAGATCAGACCAAAATAGGGTCGCGTGCAGACACTAAAAACAGGGGGAAATGTGTTGTTAGCTGCATCACCCTATGAGGATGCTTTTTTTCTGCATGCATACAGAAGCAGGCCGAAGTTAATGGTAGGGTGGAGGGAGATCAAACTGGATAATCCTGGAGGAGAGCCTGGCAGAAAAAGATCTCATATGGTGGTTCACCTTTCATTAGACCTAATGACCCTGAACTTACAGCCCAAGCTGTATTGCATTGTATCAAAATGTATTAAAATGACCCAACGTCTAGACATAAATCTAAGGCAAGACTAGACAACTGTTGTTCACAATCCATCCAGTCAGACTCAGCTTTGACTATTTCCAAAGAGGATTGGGCAAAGTTTTCACTCCATAGCTATGCAAACCTTCTAAAGACATAGCCCAAAAAGCTTGCAGGTGGAACTGCAGCAAAAAAAGGGTTCCAAAAGGATTTAGAGGAGTGACTGCAAACGCACAACGCACGTATCAGATTATCTGTGCTACAAATGCCGCAAGGCACTGTGTGTTTGCATTAATTTCAGTCCTCTAATCCACATTTTATTGAAAAATTCCTAAATAGTAAATTACCTACACAGATCCATTCAATCATCCGTGAAAAGACTGAAGTGTTTGGCGCTTTGTGCTTACAAGGCAGAGATTTGACTCTTATTAAGCCATTAGCTGCTCAGTGTTTAGTTAAAACTCTCTTGCATGAGGTTAAATGCCCTCTTAAATCCACTTCTGCCTCCTCCAGTCACTTATCCCAGTCAGGATCTAGCGGCAAAACAGTGAGAAGAGAATTTTAAAACATCCCCTCATCCTCTTAGCGTCCTGTGGGAGAGAGAAGATAAAACCCCTCTAGCGTATCCTGAGTCTGCCCCAGAGTCTGCCCTCAGTCGGTTGTGCTTTGATCACAAAGGCACCTCCGCAGACTCCTCTCCATTTAAATGTAAAGCGCCGTGATACCCAGGTCGTCCCCGACCGGTGAGTTCTTCATTCCATCCTGCTGAGCGAGAGCAGCTGCTCTGCAGGGGAACCACATCTCCGCTGCCTGTGCTTTCCATCTCATTTGTTCAGCGTAACAAAAAGCCAGTGTTCCGTAGACGGAGCGCTGCATCGGAGATTGCTTGGTAAATTCTGTGAAAATTTGCTGGCTCATCCGTCCGCTAAGGGTGGATGTGCACGATGATTTCACACATTTCTCAGAATTCAATGAAAACTGCTTATAAATCGGCTTTAGACTTGTGTATTAATTTAAAGCAATGTTTGTTTAATTTCATTATTTGTTAAGATGAGGCTGTTGAGCAAAAACATTGCCCATGTTGTGTATCACTTTTTTAAAGTATGATTTTCCTCAAGTGAAAACGCTACCGAACAGTTCGGTTCTATGTGCAAAACTAAAAGCTCCCTAAGACTAACTACTGGTTACCCTCCAAAAAATTCCCTCAAGTCTCAGCAACATCTGGTCCTGAGTGTCTTAAGTCCCTGTGAAGGCATTTTGGTCTCCTATTCTTTAACATAGATCTTGGTTACTGACATCTATCTCAGGTGGTGCCATGAAGGACAGTGAACCCAATCCAAGGGGGCCAAATATGAGCTTTAATGTTTGGGACCTGAAATGTAAAACTTGAGCACAAAATGAAATTGCAAAAGTAACTGCGATTTTGTATGTCATGCATTTAAAAAAATTTTTAGTATGAAAATCTTTAATCTTTTACAGATGTTTCCCAAGGATCTCGAATCAGCGTGTTAGAGATTATGAGATTATAATAGTTACGGTTTGAAGAGTGTTTTAATTACCACAGAAGTCTACAATAGAAACACCACATTATCAGATAAAAGAACCAGAGGTGACCGCAAACAGACCCATTACTAACAAGCGTTAACTTCTCCAAGTGGTGTTCTGAGGAAGCAGTCATGAAAGAAAGAGCGATGTTCCTTTATATATACTGAAAAAAGGGACATTTTATGCATCTCATCATTTATCTACAGCTGTGTGCTGAAAATGTTATTTTGAGAGAGGAGATCCAAAAAAAACGGTGGGGTTAAAAATAAATCAGCTGTCATTGCCGTTAGGGATTCACCTGCCTTGGTGAAAACATAGGGGACTTGTATTTTGATGTGTTAGCCTATATTAACACCACCACGATGTTTGTCTCAACGCCATTTGTTTTCTTGTTTAGCTTTTTTGTTTTTAAATGTGTGTTTTTTGTTAGAAAGTTAGCTGAACAAAATACAAAAAAATACAATTCTAAAATATTGAGTAGGATAGTTGACACTGACATTGTCAAAAAATACATTTTAAATAATATAACCTTCAATGGCTGGAAGTAGTCACTTCAAGTTGCTTGTTTTCTTCACTATCACAGTCAATCTAGCTGAGAAAAACAGATAGACAAGATATATATATATATATATATATATATATATATATATATATATATATATATATATATATAGTGAAAACAGGCGCCGGCTCTTGGGGCGCTTAGCTCACGATTTTAGGCTGGAACTCCCTGGAGGCAGAGGGACAGGTTAGTGACCAGTAGCGGCGGGTTAGGCAACGTGAGACAAACTGAGTGACTAACCTGACAGAGGGGAGAACCAGGGTGGAGAGAGCCGCCCAGTAACAGGGAAGCTGATTCGGGAGCAGGGGTCCGTCTGCAGGCTGGCGGGGCTGAAGCTGTTGAGCGGCCGAAAGGCAGGCAGACAGTACGGCTTTCCAGTGACGTTAATCCAGAGACGGTCCGGGTTCGACAACAGGGAGGCCAAGATCCAGCAGCGGTACAGAGGGTGAATCCAGGGGACAGGTCCAGGTCTAGTTCCAAAAACCAATGGGCTCAGAGAATCAAGGGGATCAGACAGGCTCCAGTACTCACAGACAGGCAGGGTCAGAACCACAGGCGGGCAATCCAGGATCCAGAGGCTGACAGAGCAGGTATCAGGCAGGCAGAGAAAACCAGAACAGGATCAGGCAGGCTCAGAAAGAGAGGGCAGAGACAGGCCGGGCAACAGACAGTCAGGTTTTCAGAATAAATGGCTGGAAAGTTCTCACCGGGTTGGCTCGAGACGATCTGGCCCTGGAGGCTGACTTGGAGGGCGTTTATATAGAGGTGAAACCAGGTGGAACCAGTGGAGGTTGACTCCAGGCAGGGTGGAGTCTGAACAGGTGTGCTGATTGTGCATGGAGTCAGCACCAAGGCCAGGATCGTCATAATCCAGGTGTAACTGTAGTCATGGCTGTACTGAGATTTGAATGTTATGATCATGACATAAAGCAGTGTATTGCTTAATGCTCTATATGAAGCCAGTGAAATTACGGTTACCCAAACTGTCTCTGGAATTCCATTGAAAGGCCTTTGATTATAATTAAAATTTGTTTAAAATATATTTTTAAACCCAGCAATATCTGCTGAATAACTTTACTGTGAAGCTGGAAACAGCAAAGCTAAGGTCGTTTTCACACCCGTTTTTCCGTTAGACTCTTAGTGTTTAAAACTGGACATAGAATAGATTGGAACATCTAATAGAATATGTAAGATGGGTTTTGTGTGCAGTAAAGTAGGCACTGCTTCTGTCTGTTGCAGTAAAGAAACATGTGAGGCTCTGAGCTGATCCGTTAACTAGTCCCCTTGGTTTCCGACTAGCTACTCAGCTACTACCATGGAAATGGTCCTTGACTAAAACAATGAAATCAGGTTCCACATGCAAGTGACCGAACAGACTCTCCCTCAAAGTGGATCGTGAGAACCTCTGTAAGTATTGTAAAACAAAGTTCATATGTTCTACTTGTGCTAAAGCCACTGTATGAGTTGAGATGGCCCAGGCAGCTGTTCACATTGCCTGTTAGATATCTGTCTTTGGAGGTTTTTTGGGCATGTCATACTGAAAGGAGAACCCAGGAAAAAACTAAGGTCAGGTGAGGGATTTCTTGAAAATCCAATTATGTGTAGATGGATGGATGGATGGATGGATGGATGGATGGATGGATGGAATCAATCGGTGGATGGATGACCATTTGATTATATAAATATATTGGATGAAGAATTATATAACTGTAAAACGTTCAGTAAAAATATTGATTATCTGATACGCAGCTGTCAGACGTGACACACACACATATTTTGCCACATTAAGCAAAGCAAACAAGCAGAGTATGCTGATGTTTACACCAGTCTACAGGGAAGTGATATATAATGCATGTACAGTAATTGTTGGTGTAAGGTATCGGGCACAAAATAAATGTGCTCGTTCTTCCTCAGGACACTGCTGTGATAGAGCTAAATTAGCATGCTCATCTCGTCTCAGAGTGCGCTTTATCTTCCAGTTTCCAACCCTGTCCATCTCTGTCTCGTTTTCCCCTCATCTCCCTCAATCTACCACCACTACGCCGCTTCTGCCATCTCCTCCCCCTCTCTCTTTCCCCCTGCTGTTTGGTAAAGATGGCGGACTGTGAAGATATGATGGAATGTTTCCTGTCATTATTATGAATTAGCCCGCTAACGGACCCGCGCGCACACACTGCTGGAGAGGCACACGCGCGTACAGAAAGGCCCATGCATCATATCAAGGTCTCCTGAGTCAGTGTAACAGTGGCATCATTGATCTCAGTTGGCTATCATTGGGGAGACAACCGCATACTGAAACGAAGCACTCACTGGACATTTTACTCAGAAGATAACGGGGTCTGAGAAGTTTGCTGCAGTTTCCTTCAATTTTGACCTGAATTATTTGAGCCAGTGTTGTATACAGCTGTGGTCAAGTAGTGTAGCCGCTTTATCAGGTCTATGATTTAATATTTAGACTGAACTAATACCAACGTATTCCAGAATCAAATCTGAGGCCATCTAAGGTTATGTAAAGAACAATGATCCAAAAAAAAAAAAAGAGGCTGATCTAAACAAATAATTAAGTTCTTGCCACAATCTGGTCAATGCCTAAACCTTGACTTGATTAATGTGCTGTGGTTGGAAGTTGAGGGATTTATGAAAAAAAAATAAATAAAAAAGTCAAACCAGCAGGATCTGAAGCAATGTTGCAGCCAAATTTCCTCCACAAAACCAAAACCATGGTGAAAATAACTCCTTCATCATTGCTAGGAGTGTTTTTTTTTTTTTTTTTTTACAAAGAAGGCAAAAAAGCCCCCTCTTTGTTTGATACATAAATGTAATATCTTAAGTTGCATTTATTTTTGTACACATCCTGGTAAATGTCCCATTATTTTAATAATGTCATGATACATAAAACCCTAGAATTTCTTTTTCGCGACATCAAATGTGCATCGAGGGATACAGTTAGAAAGAGGCCTGCATGTTCAATTTTTATCCCTAACGAGAAAACCAAGGAGGGATCCGCCGCTGGCTCAAGTTAAAAGCAGTGAGAAACACATTGTCTGGTGCATGTAGACACAAGGGGAGGTCACGGAGGTTCTCAGGAAAGGCCGGCAAGCCACAAATTGATGGCAAGCCATTTCACCTCCCCATGAGTCAAGCACATGGTGTCCCTGGGTATCCATGGGAACCAATGTGTCGAGACATGCTATCAACTGGAAGGAGTCTGGGTCATACAGGGTGTAACATTGTGTATTCAGGGTCGTGGAGGAAGATGAACCCATTTAAGGAGGTAAAACTGTGGTGTCTGAGGAGAAAAAAACTCAAAAGAACTTAATGATATTAATGTAACGGGTCATTTTAATTCATGGTGTTAGTAATTTAATTCATAAGATTACAGCTCATGTTACTGACATGATTACACATTTTTCACTCACCGACTCACAGCAAGGTGCCTTACTTAGGACTTTTGTCTTGACCTGACGCTTAATAACAAATGTTGGTTTGTTTACTTCAGAGCAGACGGGCGCTTTCTTCAGTGGGCTTTGTGTCTTGAAACTCCGGTTGATCCTACAGGAGCAGTTCAGTTTTATTTTCTGAAAAGAAAGTATTCAAAAATATTAAACCTCCTGGTGAAATTGCTATCACACATATCTATCTATCTATCTATCTATATATATATATATATATATATATATATATATATATATATATATATATATATATATATAGATAGATAGATAGATAGATATAGATATAGATATAGATATATATATATTTCATAAAAATTGGTTTAAAACAATTAAGGTGATTGACCAACAGAAGGTAGTACATATTTGGTGAGATATGAGGAAACGGGTACATGTTTTTATTTAATTTTATCGCAGACTGTGATCTGAAAGGTGTGGCATGCTTTTGTCATTCAGCCCCCATGAGTCAATACTTTTATAGTCTTTTGGGGTATGTGTGTACCTGCATCATATTTTTAAGAGTAATATTTTTATGTTGTGCTCTTTGCATTATAACTGAAGCTCAGTCAGACCAGATAGAAACCTCAAATTTCATGTTCTATCCAGTGTTCTTATTTGGTCTGGACATTGACTGGGCCATTCTAAAAATGCATATACTCTGATCTAAAGCCTTCCATTATCGTTCCTGCAGTATGTTTAAGGTAGCTGTAATCGTTGAAGCTAAAACTACATCCCTCCAGTCCTAGGGGGTTCTTCCAGGATTGGCATGTATTTGGTTCTCCCAAACTTCCTATTACTCTGAATGGTTTCCTTATCCCTACCTATGGTTATAAATGAAGGAACCTTGAACCTTTGACCATTTTTCCCTGTTGCAGAAAGACAAAAAAACATCCCCATGGTATGCTCCTATCACCACCACGTTTCACCATGAGGAAGGTTTATTCAGGGTTGATCTGCAGTATTAGTTTTGGCCAAAACATTATTGTTTTTTTCCATACATGGCTTGTGCAGTACTACACAAAGCACTTGTAAAAGGTTGTTTTTCAGTATTAGCTTTCTTCGTCCCACACACAAAGGCATGATCCAGTGGATGATTTATAGTTGCACTTTTTAACGGATTCTCAGTGAATCTCTGCAACTCCTCCAGAGTTACCATGGACCCCTTAGATGCTTCTCTGATCGACGGCCTTCTCGTCCAGCCTGTCAGTTTAGATGGCATGTTTAGACTGAACAGCGCATTATAAGATGTTTGTTTTGTGGAACAGTAGTTTTATAACATAACCTTGATTTAAACCATTCCACATCTCTCTCCCTTCTGTGTTCCCTGATCTTCACGGGGATGCTTCTTCGCTGACGTTGTCTAACAAGCCTCAGAGGCCTAAATTGGCAGCTGGATTTATTCTGAGATTAAGTCGGGCTGTTTACTAAAGCCACTTATTTCACTAGGTGACTCCTGAAGGCAAATGATTGCACAGGATTTTTGTAGGGGTGCCAAGAGTACAGAGGGCTGAATACAAATGCATGAGCCATTTTTTACAATATTTACTTCACAAGAATTTAGAAAACCTTGTGCTATTTTCTAAAAATGAATACACAATTTAGTGTCTGTCTATCTAAAACTAATTACTAATGTCAAAAATATTTAAAAAAGCACAGAGTGAATACTTTTGCAAACCGCTTAAATGTCTTTTTCTAGTAAAATGATTTCTTCTCTGATCCTGTGGGCCACAGCTTGGCAGTGAAAGACTTTGATCTCTGATCCGCTGATGCTGGCGTCGGCATGACGTCCACACAGCCCGGCTCTTCTTCTGCATTCGGCAGCATTCCGTCCAAAACGACTTTGACATCGGTTAATGCTGTTGTTGACAAAGTTTGAAAGACTTCTCAAACAACGCGCACATCCACACTTTCCTTTTAAAGGGTCACAAACGCTCTGCTGAACCATGTAATTTTTCAAACAATGTGTGACAGAAGCAGAGGACATGTTGAGCACTGTTGCCTCCTTTGTCATCTAAGCCCCGTTTAATATTCACAAGCGAGTAAAAGCAGAGAGGGCTGGGTGACAGGCGGAAGTCATGTTTCCAAGTGCAAAGCACTGTGAATGTAACTTTTTTTTTTTTCTTACAGAACGTAAGGGTACCTGTTGTATGAGTCATGCTGAACACACAATATGTTTGTTTTGACACTTTCACATATGGCTTTTGCACTGGTAGATGATTTATAGCAGATCTTGCTGATTACTTTTGTGTTCTGCTCCCTTCATTATATGACAGAGAGAGACAAAAACAAAAAGATTTCTTGAATGTATTTTCATACCAGCTGATTAATCCTCTCAGTTTGATGAACGTGTTTACGATGCTCTTTGTTGAAGCTCGCAAAAGTGACATTCACTGTTCATTTCTGGTGGCGCTGTTCCAGATAAAGCAACCCCACAATGGAGCCATTTTTAGGGCCCTGCATTGGATGTGTTTGTTCAGGAAGCCCAGAATAACTGCTGGGAGCTGCTTCCTGGATCTCTAAGCTCATCTCCCTGAAACGCCCCTGGCAGAAACCTGCAAGCTGTTGTAGTTTGGTTTGATAGCCTCCAAGCCCCTGTTCAGGCACGTTTCACAAGTGGTTGTCGGCATCATACTCGAAGATAACCAGAGCATCATCAGAGGACCAGCTCTGCAATTTTATGGAAGATCTAAAATTCTCTCCAAATACAACGGTAGAGTAATGGTAAAAGAAGTTCTAGAGTAGGGGTCACCAACATGGCGACCACGGACACCAGGTAGCCCTCGACGACCATATGTGGTGCCCTCAAGCCTTTTCAAAAAGTAGCACAACCCTCCAGTGAGCTGCATCTAAAAATGTATTTTATTTAGTTGCTCTTCCTTTTCAATCATACTCATGGTTACATAGATTTAAAATGATTAAAGAAATGTAAAAACATATTTATATTACATAAAGTTAAGGTGAGATCTGACTCTTCTAGTTCAAAGGTCAGTACAGGTAGCCCTTGGTATCACACACTAACGATGACGTAGCTCTCAACTTCTAAAAGGTTGGTGACTCCTGTTTTCAAGTATGACCTATCAGGACATAATTCTAACATTCTGTTCTTTTCTAGATTAGAAATATGTTTTTACCTAACCTAAAGGGTGCAAAGAACACACAACAGCTTTCACACTGTCAATATCCATCCATCCATCCATCCATCCATCCATCCATCCATCCATTTTCTAACACGTCTATCTCTTGCAGGGTCATTAGGGTTGCTGGTGCCTATCTCCAGCTGTCAATGGGCGAGAGGCGGGGTTCACCCTGGACAGGTCAATATACAGCTGTCAATTTATGTGCAACAACAAATCTGAAGAGCCAAATTAGAGTAGGTGTGTGAAAAATAAGAACAATACTTAATTCAACCGTTTTCAGAACCACCCTTAGCTTTAACCAGAAGTACTAAGTTTATCATATTAATATGAAGGAATTTTAGTACACTCATCATGTACAGTATTGCTTCAGCGTGCTTCAGTGTACTGTTTGTAGAAATCTCTCTTAGAGAGATTTTGTCTTCTACCTTTCAATTTTTGTGTCTATTAAACATGAAATAGTCCCAGAATAAAATCTAATAAAGCTTTATATATACATATAAATCAAACAGAGCACAATAGCGAAAGCAGTAATGCTCCACTTGTGAAAGTAAAATCTGTTGGGCTCTTTTTGGCATTAAGACAACAACTCTTAAAGCTACACTTGCAGTCTCAGAAGGACCTCTTGGGTTTTTTTCATATTTTCGTGCGCATTCTAGGATGGGATGTGTTAAATTTCCAGTAACATCCACTGCTAGGAAAACTGACAACCATCTTGGATGTTTTTTATGACTTGTGAATAATCCAAGGTATTAGATGGGATTCATGTTTTTTTTGGGGGGGGTTAGGCCTTATAATCTTTGTCATGTGGATCTGCATCAATTGCTTTGCTGCCTACGTTGTTCATATCATTAGCAGCTGTAATATTAGTTAGATTTGAACAGATTCTGGCTGCGTTTTGGAATTTTCTCATCAACAGCGCCATCTGGCAGAGCTGACAAGCTGACCACTAAATATCTCTACTTTCTCTCTATAGTTCAAAAAGAGGTTTATATTTAGAGTTTTACAGCACGTCAGCTTTTTCTAACCCACGGTGCTTTCAGCTGGAGGAATTTGAGGTTCTGAACACAGCGGGAGTGTAATAATGGGGTAAAATGACATGCCATTAATGTAAAAACATCTACTTTGATGACAACACTGTAATTTCACTGAAATGTTACCCTTGAATATTCCCTGTAAAATATCCAAATTTGACAGGTTTTGTGTGACTGTGGGATTTATTAGAAAGTCAACTCTTTGATTAAGTCCAAACTAAAGTTGGGGCCTTTCTCTTGACTTGCCCTTTAGCGACAGAACTAGAAAGGAGTGTGAGATTTGGCTTTCACAGCTTGCTCCCATATGTTTGTTCCCCCCCCCCCCCCCCCCCCCCCCCCCTGATGAGTCACCCTGGCTCAGAGAAGGACACAAGGGTCACAATGCATTTTCCCTTTCATGTACACAAGGTTCTTTCTATGCACTCACCTATTCAGAGTTACAGCATGCCCTTTTGGAACGATAAAAGCTCACTTCCACACATCCAGACAGAGTTTAGACACAGAACTGTAATGCTGTGCAGCAGCTATCACAACAGCAAAGCCTCTTGTCCTCTGATCTGGCTAGTTCTGCTTTCTCCTTTTGAGAATTTTTAGTAGAAGTACTCCTGTGGCTGAAAGACAGATTTTACTCTAGTATAATCAACAGAGAATAGGTTTATCTTCCTTAGGATAAATGTGTTATTCATAAACTGCGTACCACCCTTAATTACTTGCTAGACTTTATTTGAACACTTAAAGAGAAAACGGTGACAACTGAAATCAAGTGCTAGATGGGTGGGATAAGTAAACTCGTAATTGTAAACCTTTTGCAGTTCTCCAGAGGTCTCTTTGGAGTTCTGATCTGTCTCATCTCTGTCGTGTTGGTTTGTCTCCACTGATGGTGACCGGCATTGGCTGCTGTCTGTCGGCAACTCTTCTCCAACTAAAATGATGTCTTCACTAATGGATTCATTTCAGCATCGCCAACATCATGGTAGTCTGGCTGTGCACTTTGAGAGCTACAAACCTCTCAGCATCTTCCTCAGTGCACAAATAAAACTTGATGCAGCGTGGGTGAGTAAAGATGGAGGTAAGGACAAAACATTATGAGGACATACATTATGTACACATATGGTGACACCGTGGTATCAGTAGTCTTGAAATTGGCATTAAATCCTCAGATTGGAGATTACAGGCAACATACCTGAGGGACTGATATTTTTTGACTTCGTTTACCACTGAAAAGGTACATCTTTATTAAAAAAAATAGACCAGTATATACGCATATATCCTGAAATTGATCACATTATGTTGTTTCAGAATTTCAGACGTTTCTATTTCTGCACAATTTTGTTTTTATATATATATATATATATATATATATATATATATATATATATATATATATATATATATATATATATATATATATATATCTGTCCTTACATGATCAAAGTGAACAGATCATCCTGGGCATGCCACATGCTTTGCCGAAAATGTAATGGAAACTATGCCCACCTAGGACATGTGACTTCCTTACCAAGGGGAAGATGTTGTTTATTTGCTGTTTCATTTGCTTTCTTTTTTTTATTTCTTTATTCTCTCTGCAAAGCCAGCATCCATCAGTTGTCTGTAGCATCTTTACTCCCAGCTGTTTCCACTCAGTAAGGCGTCTCACCTGTTTCCTCTTCAGTAATCACCTTTCCCGCTTGTATACCTCCTTATTCCCTCAGTTCATTCTCAGATCCACTAGATATTCTTTGTTCTCTCATCCATGTTCGTTTTGTTACTCTGGTTTGTCTCAGCCACCTTGTTTAGACATTGTTGTCATTCTTGGACTCTAGGTTTTGAAGGTGTTGTTATTTTCATCATTAAATGCTTACTTCACATACCTCCTGTCTGGTTGGTCAAGCAACTCACACAAACATACGGTACCAAGATGGAATTTGCAGCCAAAATCAATGAAAACATAACTTTTCTAGAAAATTTACAATTAATTTCAGTTACACATGAGATTTGAGCATTTTCAATTTTTATCCCATAGATCAAAAATGCCCATACTAAAATACCAAGAAAAAAATGTATTAATGGAAAGACAATGAAAAGGGGAAGGAACAAAATGGCAACGTGGTTTTTAATAGCCTATCAGTGTTAAGGTTTGAAGAGTTAGGGAGTAACTGATTTTAAATAAAATGGTGTTAGGTAATTTATGGGCTTCCTTAGATAGGAAACCTTTTGATCAATCTGTATGATTTGATTGAATTTAACTTTGTAAAGTGCCTTGAGATGACATGTGTTGTGAAATGGCTCTATATAAATAAAAAAAATATTCAATTGATCGGTGTCTGACTGCAGCTGTTTTGTGGCTGAAGAGATTTCTAAGTTTAAAAGCACAGATTTTAGTAATGTGTTTTTGCATTGAACTACTTCCTTCATGCTTTCTGCAGGCACAATGCATTTCCATTCAGGTAGGAGCCACAGATGTTATTCCAGCCCCTCCCCCACCCCGCTATTACCCTTATAACTTACTCCTGTGCATTAGGACTCTTCAAGTGTTTCCTTTGATTGTATACTTTTACCTGTATCCCTCTAAAAGTATAGCCCATGTGTGCCAGACAGAAAATTGTACATATAAACTTCATCTTTAGACTGAGTCTGTCTCTCTACTTTCTTTGCTGACTCCATCTCTATGGTTAAAGCTAGATCTGCACCCCAGCTGGTCTAATCCCAGGCCAGTTTATCTTTTGACAGCCCAGCCTGCAGCAACATTAAAACTTCTCATTCAGATTCAACTCTCTTATTTTAAGAGTCATTATATTTAATTTGTGTGCACTGGCTCCTTTGTTTCATTCCTACTATTGCTGCTTGTCATTGAGATTCAAGCTGAAAGATTTCTATTTGTTTAATCAAATTATGTATATGATATAATAAAACTAATGAAAATAAAACTTATCTGTACTGCTACTCATTAGTTGGGCCAGTCACATTTTCCTGCAATAAGTGGTCATTTAAATTCATATAAAACAGATGGGGCATATTAAGTCCACATCAAAAAGAGATAATTATGAACAAAAAGTGCTTTGACTCATCTGCTATGGTGTTGCATTAAGAGACTGTTAGCTTGACAGTTGTGTTAGTTTGACAAACTGTTAAAATGTTAAATACATTGACCAATTAAAGGCATACCTTTGGGGAACAATGTTATAGTATTTCTACATGTGAATGCCACTGTATAGAAAAAGTGATTTAAGATCCAGCTATTGAGTACCTGTTCCTAAACACCCAGACTGACAGCAATATAGGCTGTTTTTAGCCAGCCTAACCTATGCTCTTGTTGCTCTACTGGCTTCCCAAGAGAATCTGAACACTTAGCTGCAGTGTGAAGACATAGTATGATGTATTTTTACAACAGCCGCCCACACAGCACGCAACATTGACTCGAAGCCTGGTGTCGGTAAAGGAAGGTGGATGGTAATATCCACGGTAGTTCAAAAATAACGCAAAACCGAATGTGGCCATATGTCATGAAGCAGTTTGAAATTTTAATTGAAAACTGGCCACTATTCAGAAGAACATTCCCTTTCTTGCCAATTGCTCGTATTTTCTAACTTTAGTTGATTTCTAATAAATGCCAGCAAGTTGTAGTGCACAGTAGGCCCTAAATGGCACTGTCCTCCACATAAACACTGTCATGTAGTCTGGATCATCACACTACACATTTACATATTTTAATTGAAATTGTTGTTGGGTTTGACAGAACAACCTCGGTGTCAGAGCAGCTCTCTGACCATCTCACCAGGACTGCCATGCCACACAAGTTTAGTCCTCAGGAGAAATCAGTTGCTAACATGATGTGTCTTGGACGTTGTTGGACTCTAAACTTTACTTTGATATAAAAGATGAAGGTGTTTTATTGATCCCATCCAAATTTTGACTGGATTGTTTTAGTAGAGAGACTAGTGTGGATTGTTAGTGTATATGCCAAGAGGTCAGATATGCTAAACATCAGCCACTCTCTCACTCGTGCTTTACCCCTGGTTTCAGCAACAGTTGGTTTCCACGACAAAATAGTTAATTGGCATGGGCTCCATTCTTCTATATTACATCCTTACACTATGGTGTAAATATCTAAAAATGACTTAATGTACACACTCTGCTCTTTTTAGGTGGAAAAAAAATAATCAGTTTTTAGAGTGTAACATTAGTCCAGTGGGTGTCAAAGTTGCAGATCTGCTGTCAAAGTAGGGTATATGGTAAGAATTTCCCAAATAGTTTGTGACCCTGGTACCAGTTCCAGTTTTGTGAGATTTAGTTTTTGTCCTGTCAGATACTTCTTTCATCAGTAATAAACTGTATTCAGTATAACATTCGAGTGTGCACCTTATAATCCGGTGAGCCTCATATATGATTACTGTTGTACTTAATGACCGATTTTATGTGGTATAATGCGCTTAAAAGTATGTTGGTAAGCAATAAAGACGCTCCGCTCAATGGCTATTCTGAGCATTACGGTACACTGTGTCACTACCTGATCCGACCCCTGAGCTGTCTACAAGACTGCCTGACTGTAATGTCTAAACTAGAAGTGCATCCATGTAAAGGCCCCCACATACTCGGGCGTAGTTCCCTCCGCAGAGGTGGACTCTGCGCATACAGACACGTGCAGAACTAAATATTTACGACCGCGTACACATTGTCTTTCTATAAACTTCTCGGCCAGAAGAAATGTTCACATCGAACTGTTTTATATGTGACACAGAGTTTGATACACTAAGCAGGTGGTCGCAAAGACCAGAAGCATCACAGTCCCTCTCTGTCCTCACTGACAGGTGAGGACAGATGAAATGAAACGGCTCTAAATGCTCAGCTAGCTAATCACACATTTTACCATCCGTTCCACCGCTTTGTCCCGCTGGAAGAAAGTGTGGGAATTGTAGGAATTTGCCACAAGAAATGTAGGCAACAGCACACTCGACTATGAAGGGTAAAATGTCCGTGGAGAGTCAGCGCGGAGTTTGGTCGCAGTTAATAATTTTAGGACAGTATCTGTGCTGCACTGCTCTGACTTTGTTGATGATCTTCATCTTGCATCATAAATCTGAGTGGTTGTTTTTATGTCATTTTGACAGTATTAATGAAGGACAAATCAAGTTCAACTTCAAATGACAGTAGCTGCACTTTATCATGTTTATTGTGGAATTTAAACATTTACGTTGAGGTATATGTAAAACTTTTGAGATGCACGGTGCAGCTTCAGTGAATATGTTTCATGATTTTCCGCCTAACACCTTTGGTATCCAGAAAAAAGAAAAAGCATAAAATTAGCTCCATAGAGGAGCTAAATCTATGCTGTGCATATTATCTTCTACATGATACGCTCTCATCTTGGAACCATCTTTGATCTGTTCCAGAACAAGGACTGAAGGATTTCAACTTCGCTTTAGTTTCATGCATTACCTTCCTCAGATCGCACAGATCACAAGGTAACTTAGGCCGAGCTTTGCCTGTGATCTCACTCATTGACGTGTCATGATACAGGTAATTATGCATGGGATTTCTCTCATATATGAGCCAATTACCCAACAGGCTGTCACTGGTAAAGAAAGTAAAAAAAAAAAAGAACCATGTTCAAGATATAAGGAAGGGTTTTAAGTTTGCAATATGAAAAGTGAATTCTTATGATCTGTAGCATCAATTTGATCTAATCTAAATGTGTAACGTTGTACAGATTCTAGATTGTGTATTATGTTCTACCTTGTCAAGTGAGTTTTAGTTATTATATATTTTTTTGTCTGTTTCTGAAAATGAAAAGTATAACATTTGAGTTCAAACATTACTTATCGAAATATTTGAGAGCTGTCTTTTTTATGTAGGTGTTAAGAGTAATGATAAATTCTTCTAGGTTGTGGACTTTTTCTACCTGAGGAACAATGGGTGGTGTAGCTGTCCTCTGCCTGGTGCTCCAATATCCTACAAGCAGCAAATGCACCACCTTGTAAATGTACACAATGCCTTGATTAGGTTGATGAGGTTCACATATGAAGGTGTCGAGCAATACAAGGGCAGAGAATTGAGGCGATCATGGAGAGGGAAGGCAGTTTTTGTGTTTTGGAAGAAAACTGCCTTCAGCTAAACCTGGCACCTTGAGGAAACCCCACATTTGAAATAAAGCTAAACTGACAACCTTTGGCTGCACTGGATGCCCAGTGAGGCACTTGAATTGTGCTGCTGGGAGAACTAAATGAGAACCTGCTTTCAGGAGGGCTAAATCAGTGGAGGTCCTGGTGAGCTAGCCATACCGGTGTTTTCTTTCATCTGCCTAAACCAGCCTATAAAGCCATTGATTACATTATATTAACTTTTACTAACACACAACGTTAATTGCAGTGTTTAAGTCTATTGCTGTCATTCTGTTTCCATTAGGCTGTAACATGTAGACAAGTATAATCTGCATTGTATAATATTTTACATATATTTTTCTAGATACATTTTGGTCTTTTTTGTTGCTATGCGCCTATGTAGTCGGTCATTCACTGATTGAGACACAGCTTTCTGCTTTCTCTTCTTTTTAACATCTAGATACTTTTCACAGAATTCCAATGTTTAAATGTATCATGAGGGTATTCCAGACTCCCATTTGTAGCAACTTCATGTAACTATTTTCTGCAAATTTAGTCAGTGATCCAGATAGAAACGTTATCTAGATTTTGCAGAGATTTTTTCAAGATTTCCATCTTCAGGTTCGCCCTTGTTGCAGTTTCTCTCCTTTTCAGGGTATCTGACACACATGAACACAAAGGCTTAGTTTGACTTTAAGGTCTACAATTGCAACATTGTGGTTAACACTGTCATTGTCACAAATAGGACATGTTTGTCCCAAGATGGTATCTTTAATTCCATTAATAGGAAAAGAATACTACAGGTACAACAAAAAAATAATATTGTGAAATGATTTTTTTTAACTTATTTCATAAAGTGAAACTCAAATATTATATTGCTTAATTAGACAGTGAAGTATTCCAAGCATTTATTTCCTATAATTTTAATGATTCTCTAATAGATAATGAAAACCTAAAAATCAGGGCCTCAGAAAATTGTAATGTTGCATGAGATCAATAAAAAAGGGTAGTTTAGACAGAAATGTCAGGCTTCTGAAAAGTGTTTACTTCTATACCTGAATACGTGGTTGGGCCTCCTTTTGTATGAATTACTGCATCAATGCAGCGAGACAGGGAGATGATTGGCCTGTGGTTTTGCTGAGGTGTTCAGGAAGTCCAGGCTGCTCTGATAGTGGCATCCAGGTCATCTGCATTATTGGGTCGGGTTTGTCTCATCTTCTGCTTGATAAAGCTCCTTAGATTCTCTACAGGGTTCAGGTCAGGCTGGTCTGCAGGCCATTGGAGTACAGTAGCTTGTTGTACCTTTGGCAGTGTGGGCACGTGCCAAGTCCTGGAATCAGCATCTCCATAAAGCTTAAGTCAGCAGAAGGAGCCATGAAGGGCTCTAAAATAACCTGGTTTATGGCTGTGTTGACTGTGGACTTCAGAAAACACAGAGCAGATGACATGGTACCCCAAACCATCACTGGCTGGAAACTTCACACTGGACCTCAAGAAATGTGAGTTCTGTTCATCCATGTTTCCTACAGACGGGGACCAGTCACACTTTCCTTAATCTTATATTAAATTAATTTTAAGCCTGGAAACTAATTGTACTTACCAATGTTTTTTTTCTAGACCATTATTTGAAGCATAATTATTAATTTGTCTTACTGCCATTTGTAAGACCTCCATTTTCAAGACACGACTGTTCACCGTTCATTTGAGCGTTCCTGTTGAACGTGTGTGCAAAGTATGTGAAATATCATGAAAGTAGTTATACTGGTTTTATTGATTTGAAAATAAAACTATGGTCAATGTAATTGTGATTAAACTTAAGAAATAGCAACATGGTATTCACAGTGCTATACTTACCAAAAGTAAAATGCTATAAAAAATAAAAACAATGAACTACTTGCTGAAACCAAGAATAACTGAAATGAAATAAAACAGACCATAAATAAATACTAAATATCTAATTCAGTTAAAAGCCAAACTGAATATTTCACAAAATACTGTGGGTCATTTTAAATAGGGTTTTATACAAAAGATATTAAAACTTGTTTAGTTACATACTAATTTAGGAAGATTAGAATCCAAACTAAAGTCATCCATATTCAGACACCAATCTAAATAATGTCCAGTTCTCATTCTAATTCTCAATCCTATAATGCAACGTATTTTTGTTCCACTTCTTATGGAATGAAACAATCAGCTAAAGGGGAGGGGAGAGATGGGGAGAAAAACTTTGAGCAGAAACAGATTTAAGACAGGATGCCGTCTTCATCAGCTAGCTCTGGAGGAGCCGAACATCTGAGGGACACAAAGTATCAGGAAGGAGTTGACATGATAGAATATTTTATTTTATTTGTCATTGCAGAGAAATTTCCCTTTGGCTACTCCGGTTCACGTTTCAATTCACATTACACAAAATGAAGGCAAAAACTAAAAAACAGGCAATGAACAAGGGTTACTCTTTTTGTTTAGCGTTCAGGAGAGACACAGATAACAAATAATGAGGTAGTAAGGTGCTTATTGAACAATGATGATTGAAGCTTCATTTACAGAAATGTGCCTTTAGATATTCAGAGATGATAGTGTGCAGTAGGCAGTATCATTAAGGTGATTGTAACGTATAACGGACTAGGAACAGTGGGGTGTTATAAATGCGTTGGACTGCAGTTTCCCATCAGGGGGCGATTGTCCACACAGCTCTGGGGAAGAAGCTGTTTGTAAGCTTATTTGTTTTGGCTTTGAGGCTTCTGAAGCGTTTACCTGATGGGAGAGGGGCAAACAGCGCATTGCCTGGGTGCGTGGGATCAGTGGAGATGCGTCTGACCCTTCTCTGGACTTGTTCTGCATAAATTGACAAAGGAAAACTTAAAAAAGAAGAAAATGGAGAATTACTATACTACATTTAGTCTATATTGTTAAAGATGTCTACAAATCAAAGTTGGATTTTACATTTTGCTGGATTAAATCACTGCGTTTCAATTTCAAATAAAAGCAGAGAGATCACGTCTTCCTTTAAGTTTTGTGTTTTAATATGCAACCATGAAGGTGTGGTATTTTTACTGAAGGTTTTCCCACTGGGATAATCTCAGAGCTGTGCATAGCTAACTTGAGCTTCAGAGACCCATTGAAGCTCAAGTTAGCTATGCACAGTTATCCACTGTATAAATATATTCTGAAGAGCACTTGATTGTGCTGTTTAGATGAACTCTGCACAGCTTATTCCATTTATATTTCTGTTTACACGCAGGCGGCTTTGATGAGAGACCTTAATCACAAACATTTTAACATAAAGATTGAACCCTAATAATGCCTTTCGAAAGAAGAGAGTAAAGGCAACGCCAGATGCCAGTTGTTTGACTTTATAGGAAAGCCTGATATTGGATGACAGCAACATGCAATTCTGGGGAACAATTGGACTGCATATGAACAAGGATTGAGGTCACTAGGGTTATCTTTTGTGCTCTCAAAGAAGCAATCATAAGTACAGAAGGTAAGGAACAGTGGAGGACATGTTTGATGAGAACTGCCACAGAAACGAGATAAAGACGGACACGGAGGGGTCGCAGAAAGAATCAGGAATACAATGGGAATTAAAAGCTGGGAAGTTGTGAAGTGTAGCTGGAGAAGGCGAAAGAGATGATTGGCAGAAGGATAACATCTTCACATTACAAGCAATAGCCCACAGTGAATTGCATCCCTGACTGGGTCAACAATGAAGCAAATATCTTGGTGTCTGTGCTCTAAAAAGTGGTGTGTCTGTATGAGACCTTGAAGGATGTGTTGAATGAGGTAAGGGACAGGTCAGGCTGCAGGTCAAACTTGTCTGGATCTAGTAAAATATCCCTGCGTCAGCATTTTACTGGAACACACAAACATGAGGAGCACACAGAAACGGGCCACTCATCCACCGCCGTATCATAACTCGTTTATCATTTCCCTACAAGTAGGTATTAACTTCCATGAGTTGTCATGATCAACAGCAACCGATTATGTCATTAAAGATCAGCAGCTCTTTCCTCTGTGTTGAAAATATTTTTTAAGATGATCCCATTGTTAAATATGTCAAAAATAATGGGCACAGGAAAATGCAACTGAAGGGTGCAATATCCAAGCTAACATACCAGGTTATAGAGATATTAAAAACAAAATGTTGAAATATGCTTACAATAGAGACTTTGACAATGCATTAGATATTATTTATTTCAGATACATCTGATATTAGATATTTATTTCAGTGTTGATCTGGGGCTTGTTGCCGGTGAAACACTGTACCTTCATGAGGGACACAGTGTTGTCCACACACAAGTAAATGTCAGGTATGATGCATTCTGTGATGCTGTCAATGTCTTCTCCATGAGGAGGACAGAGCTTTGCCCACAGTGTGGAGCTTCAACCGTCCATTAGCGCTTCTTCAGCTTCTCAGAACATCTCTTCACAGTACGTGTGATTCATACACTGGCTGGAGCTCCACCAGGTTGTGATCCAAACCCACCAGGGGAGGGACAGCTGATGAGCTGTATGCCTCCTCGGTATTGCGCTGTTTTGTCACTGGTGGGGCAGGTGACATACTGGGTGAAGGCGGGGAGCGTGGAGGACAGGGAGACATGATTAACGTCCCCAGAGATTAAAAAAAAAAAAAAAAGGGGGCCAGGGGAGGCTGTGTTTGGAGCCTGCTGGTAACAGTGAAGAGGACATCGCAAACTGCTGCAGCACTGGCAGAGGGGGGAACTTACATCGTTATCACAATGACGTGTAAAGTATGGCGGGATGTAACATGGCATAAAAATATAGCATAGCAAGAAGAACAAAAACAAATGTAGCCATAATGTGCACAAGCAGGGGGGAAAAAGTAACCTGACAACAGCCAGATGCATGTCTCGCTCCGCCTAGCTCCACTCACATACATCTGGGACATCGCTCATTGAAAGTGATTTCCCCAACCAAATTTATGGTCTGGCCAATCAGGACGCAGGGCGGGTGTTTCCTGGATGTGACGTAGCGGAGAAGCGTTCCAACAACAATGGCGGCTCGCATCGAGGAAGCAAGCGTTGATGCTGCTATTTCTTCTGTGTTGTCCAATCTACCTGATATTGTTTCATTAAAAGAACATCAGAGAACAGCTCTGAAGGCTTTTGTTGGTGGAAACGATGTTTTCGCCCTTCTCCCGACCGGATTTGGCAAGCGGTTAGCCGCTAACGAGCGGTTAGCCGCTAACCGTTAGCGGTTAGCCGCTAACGGTTAGCGGTTAGCGCAAACCATGTTAGGAGGCCTTTAGTCCTCAACGCGGTCCGCCCGGGATCGACTCCGACCCGCGGCGCTTTGCCGCCTGTCTTCCCCCCTCTTCCTGTCAGCTCACTGTCAATAAAACATTTTTTTTTTCCTGCGTCGCTCTCATCAGCGTCACGGGTTAGCTTCGGTGTGAGTGGTTGAAATAGCACGTCGATAAAGATGACAGACAAGTGGCTTATCCAATCATATGCAAGAATTTTTGATAAGCCCCAGCCTTCAATAAAGGCAATTCCTATCGCGGTGTCCCAGATGTATGTGAGTGGAGCTAGGCGGAGCGAGACATGCATCTGGCTGTTGTCAGGTTAGGGAAAAAGAGCTTTGGGTGAGGAATGGCTGGAACAGGTTGCCCGCTCGCGCAGCCCTGGAAGGAAAGGGTTTAGATGAGTTCAAATGTTGGTTTAATGTTTGCTCAGTATGTGGATGGCACAGACGGGAGTAGAGGCCGCCATGTTGGAACAAACATGACATGTGGGTGTCCTGGTGTACTTGTCAACCTGTGCCATGTTGTAGAGCTATGACCATCCAGCAATGCAATTCAACTGAGCCTGTTGACCGTCGCTAGTCTGGTTGAGTACCGGCTTACAGCCAACTGGAACATTCCTTCTCGGTGCTTTACTACTTTGTTTAGTTAGCTTATACTGTTTTTTTTGTTTTTGTTTTTTTTAACATGAAACGACGCCTAGCAGCTACAGCATCTAGACAGAGTAAATATCGCAAGCCTGTTTGGCTGTGTAAATCTTTAGGGACGATGGCAGCCTTCCAGGAGACTGACACAATCTCTTGTCAAAATATGTCTTTCTCTCCCCTGTGTCAGCAGTGCCTCATCTACCGAATACACACGTACTTGACATAACTTACTATTTGCGCTCATACAGAAAAAAGGAGACATGCCAAGTCTCAAACTTTTGTCAGTTTCAGATCCCCTGCGCTGAGAACGCCCTGGCGACTCGGGGCATACGCGGCACAAAAAAGCTGCATACCGATACTGAAGCGCTGTCTTTCTTTGTCTCTGCCGTGCATTCACACATACGTCCATACATATATATTTATTTCATTATTTATGTATAAACACATTAAATCTGGTGGGAGGCTGGTTGACTGGTAGATATTGTGTCAGGACTGTCCGTGACAATCAGGATCAAACTCTGCTCCTCTGACCTCATCATCGTTGTGAGGCTGTCAGACAACTCTGCTGAGACAGCAACTCTGCCAAGCATGGACCTTGTGTGTATGGTTTGTGAAAGAGGGGGAGGGTTGGGTATGGAGGTTAAAGCTAATGTTTTTTTTTTTTTTTTCTGAGTGACTTAGGCACAGACGTGTGTATTTTAAATATATTTCAGTGTTATCTGTTAGTGATGTGATTCTGCCGGTTTTATGTTGCTCAGTTTTTTTCCTATTAAACCAGCAATGCCATTAGTTCATATTCTTTTTAATAATATCCATATTTGTCTCTTAAACATTACACCTGACATAAACCTTTTCTCTAAAATTTGGCAGAACAAAAAGTTTTATAACGTAATACTAACATCCATAAGTACATTAAAAAATATTATTGTGCGAGAATACTGTTGGTGTAGTGAACTGTTAAAGAGATTACTTTATCTGCGTCCATATGTAGGGGCTGCATCCTTCAAAGGGCCCAGTCTACATCGGTCCGGTCTTTCTCAGACGGCATAGTCTGGATCTGAGCGGCTCTGAAATTGGACTGTCGCCTCCGTTTTGCTTTTTTTTCTTATTTAATCCTCGAGGAACCCCAGCAGTTGTACTGTTGTTGCAGGCATATGTTAAAGATAAGCAAATTATTGATTTCCAAACAAACTCCGCCCACCCTCAATGACACATTAAAGTTTATTTATTTAAACTAATTATCCAACTCCGAAGCTTGAAGTTAATTCCAGCCAAACCAATTTTTCTCAGTAAAATAAATAAAAAAATGAAACACTGAAACAAGCCAAACATTAACTGTTAATTGTCCTCTGACTAAATTATAGTCAGTTAGCTTTGAAAATGATGCGCCGGGAGTCAGGCTTTCTCTCCTAGTATCGCGAGCCTTGGCTGCCCAGTCAGCAGCTACCAGCATCTCTGAAAACGTTGGAGCACTTTAACAATTAAAAGGTGCCTTCATATACCAAGCAGATATTTGAGTTTTACACAGCTACTTTCTTACCCAAAGACATCCTGAAAGTTAATTTTGACAGTCGATTTCACAGAAAGTGTACAATATCAAACATTCATTCGTTTTTCCCGCTCTATTCCACCAATGCCACTTCTGCTCGAACAATCCCCTTCCACCCGCATTGAATCATGGGATTGTGTGGCCCAGAATACGACGGTCTCATCCTTCAAAACTTTCGACGCCTCGCTGTGACGTAATCGGCCTACAAATGTGATCTTGGAAAGATGCGTTACCTGAACATGGACACAGCCACTGCTTCATGAATGTGTCATGATCCATTTATTATTTAAGACAGTCAAATTTTGGTGTTTACATCTCAGCAATGTCTCTGTCACCCCGTTTATACAGGGATGTTGGTATTTAATATTCTAGTACCTCCTTTATGTGCATCTGATACTGTAGAAGTACTTATCCCATTTGGCTTTTTACCTTTTTTGTTTCATTCCAACTTGTAATTTGAATGTTTGTAATATGAAAAATGTATATTAAAAGGAACAAAACAAGTGAAAGTTTGTTTAAACTGGCATGCACATACCAGTATGCATCCACCCCTTCTGCTTTGAAGCCCCTAAAAATGTTCTGGTGCAACCAATTAGCTTCAAAAGTCACAATTAGTGAAATGAAGTCCACCGCAGTGCAGTCCAAGCCCCACATGATCTGGCACGCAACGCTCTGGAATAAGCTTAACGTATTGTCTGGTGAGGCCAACGACGTGTTTCCAGGCTCAACGTGACCTTCAAACCTCCACTCTTGTACTCCATGCAAATGCATCCGCTGACTCATGCGCTACATTAAAAGCAGCTCCGCAACTGTTCATTAAAGCATTTCCTAAATTTTCCGAGGCAGGCATGGGATTAACTTAACTAACTTTGTATATTTTTTTTAATCACAGCAATTCTACTGTGCTGCTCAACTATGATGTGCATGAAATCATTCCGGTGTATTTATGCTTTACACTAATAATTTATCCATATTCCAGCTTTCTCACTGATTTTAAAAAGTCTTTGCCTCCTCCTTACTGTAGCTTTAGTCTTCTCCCAGTTTTTTTAAGCTCACTCGGCTTGTATAAACACACAGTGCCATCATTCCAGGCATCTTTGTTTGCTCTGAACAACCTAAGGCCACACAGCAGTGCTTTAAACACCATCTAACCTATTTTTAGCAGTGCACTGTTTGAAGAACTGCTACCGGCTAGGATGCTAATCTGTATTCTTCCTATGCCTCTTAGTGGCTTGTTGTTTAAGCGCGCTAGCGTGTCGTCTATTTCTGTTATTGTGGAAAGATGCGAGCCGTTTTTAATGCTAGCATGAAACAGGCACACAGGAATGGGCCTGGTGTTCTGTTGTGGCCCCTCAGGCAAAATTGAGTCAGTGTGAGCCCTATTTTCTTACTTCCTCCAAAGGTCTTTACATCAAATATCATACCAGATGTTGCTCCAGATGATGACGCTGCCTCATGTGGTATACTGATGTTGGAGCAGTAAATAACTGTCTGATGTGATCACACCGTTTTATGGCCATTTTTGTTTTGTATATGGACTCCGTAAACAAGCCACTGAATTTCATAATTCAGTGCTCCGAAGGCCAAACTGTGAGTAACTCCCTCAGCCTGGTTTCTAAAACCAACACAGCCCTGAAGGCCTCGTTATACCAGCAAACCTTACTTTCTTTTCCTGGGATTTTTCTGGAACACCAGCATAAAGCAGAGCGTAATTGGGAATTGGGTGTAAAATGCAAAAAGAAATTGTAAATTTAGAGCGGCATACATTTATCATGATCCTATGGACTTTGAGTTTGGGCCGGGTGTAATGAGTGATGTGAGTTCTAATCCAAGTGTTTTGAGTTTGCTTTGATAGTCGTGCTCTGTTTTCATGGTGGTTGTGCTTTTGTTCGAGTACTAGTCCTTTTGAACATGTGTTCTGTTCTTCATGGATTGAAGTTGTTTTTCTTTTGTTCTGGTCTTAAATTACTCTTTTTTTATATGTGTTATGCCATAAGCTGGTTGAATATGCTTATTATTATTATTAATTATAATTTGGTATTATAATTTAAATAATAAATCATTCAACTCAAAATTCCGCTATAACAAATATAGTTCAAATGGTGGTGATGTTAGCTATAAGCTTGTAAGTATTTATGCCACTAATGCATTAGTTAATTTGCTGTTATGAACTCATTTATGCTGGAATAAATGATCAGGTCGGACTGTTAACCGACCAGGTTTATCCAGCAGGCTGTGAGAACCCCAATGTAACTGCACTTAGAGTTTAAATCCTTATTCCTTATTACCATCCAATGATATTGTCTCTGTATTAATATCAGATGTTAACTCCAAAGGAGGTTAGCTCTGATTTCTGAATAACCATGTAACTGTGAATTGGACTGAACACAAAACAATGTCTATTCCGCAGTCGTTGGTTTTATTGAACCAAAAGCAATTCCCTGTTACAGTAATTCTCTGATTCAAACAACTTTGGAATTCTTACTCATTACTAAACTAAAACATGCAAAATATATATGTGGAAATAAAGAACAAAACAAAAATAAACAATGGATTAAAATGAGCGGTTAGCAGATCTTAACTTAACTCAAGGTTGTTTAACACCGCCCTCGAAACACCGGCATTTCACGTATCAGCCTTGATAGACAGAACAGCTTCGGGAATCTCACTGGACGCTTTGATGTCTTACCAAAAGCTAGTTCAGCTAAGCTCCCTACAGTCCAGATCACGTCACCCTCCCAAGATGGCTGCTACGACCTCCTGTTATAAAAAACAGGGAATAACCGTTGCGTCGAAAAATCTCGGTCCAGCGAGGAACTCGAACACGTGGCGTGGGATCACCCCAACGGAATCAGCTGTGTGTGTCTTCTCGGGTTGGCTAAAAGCCAGGGAAGAAGGAAGCTTGTCGTGTGTGATCAGCTTTTATAGCCATCACCATAGCAACCTTATCTTGATCGGCGGCCATTTTGCCGTGTTGCGTGATGGGAGTTGGTGGCCATTTTGACCACATTGCATCATGGGTAACGCAGTCCGTTACGTCCCGAATTGATGCCCGCTTTTGTCACGTCTGAACTGGCACAACATATGCTTCTCCAGATCCATGTGTATTTTATTGTATTTTCCTTCTAATGTAATTTTCCCCATAGCTCCTTAGTCTCGACTCAGCTCAGATGCATTCAGTTAATTGGATCCCCCTTGTTCCAGGGCCACTAATCACCTCGCCCTAATTTAAAAGCCAGTCAGTTTTATAATTTTCCCAACACGTTGTTTTGTTTTCATGCCATCTCAGTCATTCATTGTTCTCACTCGTGGTCCGCCGTGCTGACTCCTTTCATGTTCTGTAAAGGTTTACGTTCTCTTGTGAAGGGATTGCTTCATTTCTGCCCCCTATTCTTTAATACTCCTAAACAAAATCCATTCCTAGCTATTGAGCAGTAACTAATTAAGAAAAGTAGAATTCAGTTGTTGAACTTCATGATTAAGACAAAGGGGAAAAAATTAGACAAGGTCAGCAATTGTTTTTAGTAGAGATTTAATGCATGGTTATGTCATAAAACAATGTCCAAAGCTTTAATTATCTCACAGAGAACTTTCAATCTATCACCTGAGAATAGAACGAAGAATGTAGAAACTTACCAAAGCATTGCTGTTCACCTGAACTAACAAGTTGAGCTAGAAGAACATTAACCAGAGAAGCGTCTAAGAGGCCCATGGCAGCTGTGGAGGGATGGCAGAGATCCACATCTCAGGCTGGGAAAACCTGTCAAATGGAGAACTATTAAATATTAGTTGTGTTACACAGAGCTGGTATTTCTGAAGGAGGGGCAAAAAGAAGCAAAAGCAAAAGAAAGCTCTAAAGCTATAAAAAGTCCAGTTCACAGAAATGTCTGGAATGTCCTATAGTCAGATGAAATCAACTGCTAGGTGTGGAGGAATACTAAAACATCGGCCACAACACAAACTCCCTGTGGTGAAACATGTCGGTGGAAACATCCTGCTGTGGGGATGGGTTCCATCAGCAGGAGAGGGGAAGCTGATCCAGAGTTGACGAATTGGAGCTAAATACAAGGCAAGTCGAGCAAATAAACAAACAAACAAACAAAAAAATCCTGTAAGAGGCTACAAAACCCTTGAGACTGAGGTAAAGGCTCAACTTCCAGTGGGACAGTAGCCTAAAAAACCAGCAGAAAGGTCAGAACAACTCTGAAGTCTTTGTGGTTCCCTTGTTTATTTGCTGGCAAATGGATTCATTTCTTGATTCTTGGTAAGGCTTTTTTAAATCATGCACAAGTCATGTTGCTTGATACGTCCCTAAAACAGAATACCCTTTATTTGTTTCCATTTTGTTTCCTTTCATGAAGGAAGTTCACTAGCATAACTAACCTATAGCACTCCCTTATTTACTCATTGTGTTTCAAGTAGAGGTCGACGGATACATCCCTCTGCCAATATTCGTGACTTTCCCTGTATCTTTGTCGGCCAATACGTGCATCCGTTTGCTGATCTATTATCTAAAATCCATTTGATCTCCAGCTGGTGAGCTACCACCGCTGTGCATTTGTCAATTCCCATGTAGAATCACGGATGCACATGAAAACAATTGGCAATAACTATGTCAAGAATCAGAGCAGAGGACCCAGAATTCAACTAGACCAGCAGAGGTTCGGTAAAATAATATTTATTAACAAAATCCAAAAACCAAAAAGGGCAGAGAAACAAACGGTCCAGTTGGGCAGGCAAGGCAGGAACAGACAGAAACAGGGTGGCTCAGATCTCTGGGGACAAGGGGTCAAAAATCCAAAAGCAAACCAATAAACAAACTTGCAGGAGGAGACTCACCCATACTCAAACAGACAACCTGGCACTGATGTCTGGTCTCAACAGTTTATATGGAGGTGGAAGCAGGTGAAACCGGTGAGAGGTGATTGCAGCAGGGGTGGAGTTAGGCAGGTGTGCAGAGTAAGTAATTAGACCAGACATCAGTGCTGAGGCTCAAAACAAGAAATAAATCAGAAACCAAACCTAAACTAAGAAGCTAACAGGACAAGACAAAACTCAAAGCAGCCAGAAAACCAGGGGACTAAAATAACTAGAATAACCAGAACAGAACCCAGAACATTACAAACTAAGAACAGCATCTAACTTTACCTAAAATGATGTCCATACACTGCAGCGGTGATCGGTGTTTCTTCTTCTCTTCTGCCCACTGAACTAACGAAGCTCTTTTCTTGCTGTGACAAATTGATCAAGTGTGAGCAAAGCGCTGCTTTAAGAGTTGTTATGCAGGTTTTTTTTTTTGTTAACCTTTACCATTCAAACCAAAGCTAAAGCTGATTGTTAATTCTAGCTTATTTAAATGCAAGTTTGGAGACTTGTGTAAATTTGTTATCGTTGTGTAATTTTTATCAGGTAAATGGAGAAAAGAAAAAGCTGTATCGGCTTCAAGAATTAGCCCCATATATTCAGCCGCACATGTCGGGTATCGGTTAGACTGATGCTAAAACAATTGGTATCGTAACGATGTCGAGTTTGAAGGATAAAGCGATTTTTATAAAATGAAACATGATTGTTCAGTAGGGGCCCATAGCAAATGTGTGCCCTTAGTGACTTAATCCGGTTATATTCACTGGAGACAGTTTGGGATGATAGACATAGTTTGTCTTCGAGCATATGTAGTTCAATAGTAAACTGACACTCTTTACAAGATTGGTCCAACAATGTTAAAGCAAGAAATTCCAGTTTGTTTTTTAGCACAGAATCAAAATCAATAAATATGCAAACGCTATGCGGCACTTTCCCGACATTCATCCTAATGTCCACTAAATGAGATTAAAGAGATTGATGGTCATGTGTTTAATGTGGATTAAGTGTTTTACAGCAAGTCTGGGCTCAACATTTTTCCCACCGATGTATTCGAGCAGAGCTGGGTGGGAATACTCCCCCAAATACGTACACCCACCCTGTCAGGGCTGTGGGTCAGTGCTGCGGGAGCAGCTCAGTGTTTGCTGCTTTTAGCTTTTCTACACGTGAGATAATTGGATCCATAAAAGAGAGAACAAGGCTACTGGAAAAATGTAATATCTGCATCTTTGCTTATTGAGCTGTTATCAATAGCACCGATTGTGTTAATGATCAATAATAGCGTTACATTTACTATAAAACAATATTGAAGGCCTTATTATATGTGTACAACAGGGTACAGAGACAGGGTTTTTTTTTACATAAAATTTTGGTTTCAAAAACTATTTTCTCACACTTTTTACTGAGATGAACTCGTAGTTCATAATAAATATAATGAGGCCTGTTATGTTTGAAGTTGGAGATACAAATTTCCTAAAAAAGACAACCAAAGCAAAAAAAAAAAACTTTTACCATCTACTGAGAGATGCGAGTAGAGCAGCCATGTCTGATGTAGGAATAGCTAGCAGAGCCAGAGGAGCTGCCAACAGCAGTGTTGTTTTGGAGCAATACTGCTGTGTTGGAAGAACTTGTTCTGATGCTGATCTATAGTAATGCTGGATCAAGGTAGTGTTAGGTGGAGACAGTAGAATGGTTGATGCTGAAAAAAAGTAAAAATAAATACTTAAGAAAATAAAGAGCTAAAAGTTTCAAAATAAATTATTCAAGATACAAATAATAATAATGATGATAATTATTAGTCAAACTGCGAAAATAAAGTATCAAAATAGCTAGTGCAGAGTTGGCTCCGAAAATTGCCCACCGGGGTAGTGGAACCAGTGGTGGGTACACTCACATTCATTTGCAAACAGACAATTGTGGCGCTAACTTTTTATTAATTGCATCATCGTTCACTATTCCTCTTGTTATGATGTGGTCTTAATATTGTCGGCTCCCATTGCTCAAAACCAGACCGACTCATGCCGTAAACATGGTATATCAGTCTGGAAAGCCAAGTAAGACGATCTTACCTGTGCACAGTTATTCAAAAAGGGACTCTCACCTTAACCAGCTTGTCTAGGATCAGAAAACATGTTCGACAGCAACGATGAAACCGATTTTTATCTATGCTTTTCAATTTAAAAATAGTGCACAATAAATATAACTTTATCAATATTGTTGACATTACAAGAATAAATAACCCAAAAAGTCTTGATTTATTGCACATTTGTTAAAGAGTGCGAATACAGAGGGGAAAAGGGATCTCCGCGAAACGCTCAGGACTGCGTTCCAGTTGTTTCCGCAGTCTTGCCAGGTCCGCTTATTATCAGCGACTTTGGGTTTGTTCATTTATACTGTTTACATTGTAGAGGTAATAGAGCTGGTTGCTTTTTTCTCTCACAGTAACTGGCCCACACATCATCTTTTATAGATGCCGCAGGGCACAGGGATAGATATTCTTCTAAAATGATCCTTCCACTGCTGCGTACAAGTTAAAATAGAAGTCATTTGTCATGGACTAAAACGGCTATCCCTCAAAGATGCATCACTGCTCACGTTTGTCATGTGCCGTGTGTGTGAGCAGCATCTTTTGTCTGACGAGACGTGACACCGACTGGGTGACTGCTGTTGGTTAGCAGCTAGCATTAGCTTGCTCAAATATCCTTATTTATCATCGGTTTAACGGTTGTGAAGCTAATATTTTCATGCAACGAGCACGCGCCGCTTCTAGTCCTAACGAGCAAACGCGTCATCAAAGGCTCGACTGTGAATGTTCTCACCGTCCTTGCAATCAATCTCCTCCAGAATCTCCATACATTCATTATTGTTTGCAATTTCAAATTGCACATAGAAATTATTTGATTCATCTTCTTTCATTGGATTGTTTATAGCAAATACAGGTTTCTTATTGGAGTCCATGTTGGTCATACTGCAGATGGAATCGCCTAGTCTCTTGGTGTTGGACCTGGAAAGGTTCAGTTCTACACGCTCCTTGTGCTCGTCAAGCCCTTCTCCTCTGTTGGTTGAGATCTCTTTGTGCAGCCCTGACTCCTGCAGAGTCCCCTGAGTCAAAGGCCACCTGCTTGACATTTGGGTATTTCCTAGTGTTTTTCTCTGGGATGATTGAATCAACACAGGAGGAAATGTAACTTGTAACCGATTCTGTAGCATTGTCGATGTCTGCGTACTGAGAGAAAATATCCCAGGCAATACAAAAGAAGTGTCCTCTCAGCTCTTCTATCTTGTCAGCCGACCATATTTTGATAGAGTGAACTTCAGGTTTGCAAGATTTAAACACTGCCCCATAAACAGGAAGGAGCTGGATTACATTATGGTTTTGGATTTGGAAACGTTTCTGGCTTTGAGAAACTCCCAGTCAAGGTTATAAAAACTAAAGGAGCTTCTCCCATCACTGTTACTATGGTACTACTGCAATGCTGTTTCAGCTATGTATTTCTAACAAAATAAAGAAAAGCACAGAGATACTGCGAGCCTCAGTTAGCTACCGAGCTAACCGACGTAGCCTTTTGGGAAGTAAGAAGCTGGTTGGCGAGCTGTATAGAATTGAAGAAGTTTGGTCATGGCATGTATTTTTCCATTTAAACCTTGTTTATCGTGTTCACACTGTCAAAAAGTGGAATTTTCACTCATGGTTTCCTGCTGTATCTCATACCAGTGTGTGCCTTTTAATGTTTTTATTGTCATTTTGTGTGTGTCAGCAGTATAGAATGAAATCAAATTGTGTTTCTCTGAAGGACATTGATGAGGCAGTTTTATCTTTTAAATGTTGGGTTAATTGTTGTTTCAGTTTCTATGGTAACCGACTGCTGTAAATGCCAGTGAGCGGTGGTAGTCTCTACCAGGGATGGATAGTTGTTGTACATTTTTTTTTTTTTTTAGTGATACGATGGAACTTCTTAAATTAACCGTGTTCTGGAGTGGCCTGTTGGGTATTGGCTCTTTTCAGTAGCGGTGTTTGCGTTCGAGGGGATCTTAATATTTACAATGATTTACGTCATAGCCATAGAATCTGTTGCAAAAAGAGACGATGAATGGATGACACAACTTTCAAATACTTTATACAATCACTTATCACAATAAATACTGCAAAAGTATAGATTTTTTTTATAAGGCCATATCGATTATCTCTGATCTCTACCACCTCGGTTACTGCTTCAGATTCAGATCTGACATTCACCACAGCATCAGGATACTCAGCTACAGCGCTTTTGTCTGGATGGCTGGAAGGTTAGCCGTCAGAACTTTATGATTCTAATATGTTGCCGTGGAGACGACCAGAAACAAAACAGCCTCTGACTCGTCTATAGCTGTTGGCCAGGGTTAGACAAATTAATCACATGTAATTACACTATGTGGGATACTTGGTGGTCAGAGACCAGGATGTTAGTTAGATACAAGAATTACAAGCAACATTTAACAGTAAATCTTATTCAAAAATGTCCCCATTCTTTAAGTCAGTTATTCATATGAAATGTACCCATGTCTGGTTTATTTTCTTCTCCGTTAGTTTGACTCAATAATATGATCATTGGTTTGAATCAGAAAGCTGGAAATGGAAAAGAAGAATAAAATAAAAAGTCTGGGAAATTTGGCCAAATAGTGGAGAGGAAACTCTCAAATAAACTGGGTGTTCCTGAAAGAATAGTTCAGTGGAAAGCACAAAGGTTCCCAGTGAAAAAGAAAAGCAAAGAATTTTGCTTCTTACCCATTTTTTCCCTCAGCCTATGATGTCATCATATTAGTTCCGCTCCCATGATGACATCATGACAGCATAGTAGTCACATTGTGATGTCATCGGTTCTGTAGAACTCCTTTAAAAACCCAACAGAGGAAGTTCTGTGTCAGTTTTGATCAAGTCCACTTAGCGTGCACATCTCAGTGAATTACACTGAGCGATCAAAACTACTTCCAGCGGCTTTCAACCTTGAACTTGCAAGTAGAGTAGAACGAATTTTCACTTCTTTCGAAGCACAATGGCTGATTGCGATATGACTACAAAGACAGAGGGAATCACCGTCACTCCACCCACCACTAAGACTGACAAGAGGTTCATCGGCGATTATCAATTTGCTCACCATCTCTACCAGACATCTCAGGCCGAGAACATGGAACTTAAGAAAAACGCAGCGGCAATGAGTCTTCGCCTGGCCGAGCTCCAGGCTGAAATAGAAAAACTCAGACAGCAGCGGCCGACCCAAAGCAGAGCCGGCGAGGGAAACAAGTATCTGCGTAAGTATGAGGAATGTATGAGAAAAAGAGTTACAGAGATCGTGTTAGAGAGGCGCAGTCTCAAGGAAAAGGCCAAACGTATGGGGCAAACCAGTTCCGAAGCCACACAACTGGAGCAGGAGAAGAATTATGCAGAGAAGAAATCCCTGGAGGAGATAAAAAGTAACATGGGAAAAGACGCCTGGAAGTTGAAACAAGAAAAGGCAAATCTGCGAATGGAGGAAGCAGCCTTTTCGGAAAAGAAAGGGACAGAGGCAGGTGAAATCACACTGATGGATAAGAAAGAGTTTCAGGAGGAAAAGAAAGCACTACTTGAGGGTTTTCTTTTTAAAGCACTGAAGGAGGAGAGGCAGACCTTGGAAGCTCGGACAGAGGAGATTGAGAAGCAGAAAAAGGAGATTGATCAGGCAAAAGAGAAACTAGAGGCAGAGAAACAGGAGCTGCTTCAAGAAAAAAGCAAATTGGAGGCAGAGAAACAGCAACTGGAGGCTGCAAGGCAACTTTTTGGACAGCAGACTAGGGACCTGTACGAGGAAAAGATCAAACTGCTGCAAGAAAAAGACGAGATGGAAGAAACTAAAAATGAAGTCAAACGAGCCATCGAAAAACTGAGAGAAGAGAAGAAGAAACTTGAGGAGGACCGTAAAGAAATGGGGATCAATGAGCAGGAAATGAAGCGACTGGAAGTAAAGCTGAAAGACGTGGAGAATGAGAAAAGAATGGTAGAATACGCCAAGAAAAATGCAGAGCAGGAGGTGATGGACATCAAAAAGGTTCTGGATGAGGAGAGGAACACCTTAGAGGCAGAAAAGAAACAGCTAGAGCAAAACAAGGTAAAAGTTGACGAGGAGAGTAAAAAACTCGAGGTGGAAAGGAGAACCCTGGAAGCTCGGGTTGGGCGATTGGAGAAAGAACAGAAAGACTTGGAGGAAGATAAGAAAATGCTCCAGACGGAGAAAACTGGTCTTGAAAAAGAAAAGGAGGAGTTTACTAAAGAGCGCCTGAAGATGGACAGCGAGAAGAGAAAGATTATGGAAGAACAATGCAGCGAGAGCAAGAGGTTGGATGAAATAAAACGGCAAATTCAAGAAGACAGTGAAAAACTTGACATGGAGAGGAAAAATCAAGCGGTTCAGGAGGCAAGTGGTAAAAAAAACAAAATATGGAAAAAACTAAAGAAACCTGCAGATAAACAGACGGCTGTTAAAGAAGAACTTAAAGAAAAGGTGAAGAAAAGTACAGAGAAAAAAAGGAAAGGCTTTTGGAGCTGGTTTTGAATTTAGTTAAAAAAAACAGCCTTCTGCTTCCTGCACCTCATTGTTCCTTCACCGCTCCGTCACCTTCTTCCCCCCTTTTCTGTTGTTCCTATAAACAGAAAAAAAGGACTTTTAATTTTTAAATCTACATTATTGACCATATTGTGGAACAAAGGTTCACCCTATCTGTATAATCTGTATAATTTGAATGTCCTTATATCAAAACACACAAAAATCCTTTTATGTTGATTTGTGGAACAAAAGTCGTAGGGCAGCACAGTTGGTAGCCATATTGCCTTTCAGCAAGAAGCTCCTAGGTTCTAATCCTGGCCTGGGGTCTTTTTGCATGTTCTCCCTTTGCATGCGTGGGTTCTCTCCAGGTACTCCGGCTTCCCCCCACAGTCCACAAAAACATGACTGTTAGGTTAATTGGCCTCTCTAAATTGTCCTTTGGTGCATATGTGTAAATATGTATAATTGGCTATAGAAAATGAATGGATGGGTGAACTGTTCCATTAAATAAGTAGTAAAAACCAAGAGAGACTTAAAATTTTAAACATTCTTTTACTAATTCTCAAAAAAAAAAATCATGAAAGGGGCGGAGCTCTCCATCGACCACTACCTGGTGGTGAGTTGGCTCCGATGGCGGGGGAGGAAGCCGGTCCGACCGGGCAGGCCCAAACGCACTGTGAGGGTTTGCTGGGAACGTCTGGCAGAGTCCCCTGTGAGACGGAGCTTTAACTCCCACCTCCGGGAGAACTTTAAACACGTCCCGAGGGAGGCGGGGGACATTGAGTCTGAATGGACCATGTTCTACGCCTCTATTGTTGAGGCGGCTAGTCGGAGCTGTGGCCGCAAGGTTGTCGGTGCATGTCGCGGCGGCAACCCTGTGACCCGCTGGTGGACACCAGCGGTGAGGGAAGCCGTCAAGCTGAAGAAGGAGTCCTACCGGGCTTTTTTGGCCTGTGGGACTCCGGAAGCAGCTGATGTGTACCGGCAGTCGAAGCGGCAGGCGGCTCGGCTGGTCGTCGAGGCAAAAACTCGGGCGTGGGAAGAGTTCGGAGAGGTCATGGAGAAAGACTTCCGTACGGCTTCAAAGCGATTCTGGTCCACTATCCGGCATCTCAGGAGGGGGAAGCAGTGCGGTACCAACACTGTTTACAGTGGGGGTGGTGTGCTGCTGACCTCGACTTGGGACATCGTGTTTCAGTGGGCGGAATACTTCGAAGACCTCCTTAATCCCACCAACACGTCTTCCATTGCGGAAGCAGAGCCTGAGGACTCTGGGTCGGGTTCTCCCATCTCTGGTGCTGAGGTTGCCGAGGTTGTTAAAAAGCTCCTCGGTGGCAAGGCCCCGGGGGTGGATGAGATTCACCCTGAGTACCTTAAGGCTCTGGATGCTGTGGGGTGTGTTTCAACCACAGTGGGACCTTGTTTTCTCTGACCTATGAATTTATGTTTTCTAAATAAATAAATAACTTAGAATTTTCAAAATAAATCAGCTAAAAATAAATAAACAGGTAAGTAATGCAGCCTCAAAGGGGGCACGGTGTCCCGTGTTCTGTTTTGGGCCGGTCCCAAGCCCGGATAAATGCAGAGGGTTGCATTAGGATGGGCATCCGCAGTAAAAATTTGACCAAATTTACCATGCGAGTCAATAATACAATCTCCAAACCGGATTGGTTGTGCTGGGTTAACAATGACCGCCACCGGCGCTTGGGACCGACAGGATACCGGTAGAAATTGGGGCACTGTTGCTCAGCAAAGAACAAGAGGAAGAATCAGAACGAGCTTTCTCGCAAAGTTGTACTTGATACGTACGAGGAGTTTGCTTTGATAAGGTGCTGCACACAGACAAACATAATGTTGACATAAGTAAATGTATAAGAATAACAGAATAAATAAGAATAGATCATATTGTGAGTTTTTGTCACTCCTGTGATACTCTGGTTGAGCTCAGACATCTTTTTAGCCTTTCTTGCTAACACACTGACATTCTTTTCTTCCCGTATGGAAAGAGCTGAGTAAAACAGGAAAATCCCAGAGATGCAGCTACGTGCTCGGCTGGTTTTTGTCGAACCCCAGGGAGGCGCACGGACGGGCACGCCTCGGCCCAGAGTGCCGAGGTAAGCGGCTATTTGACAGTGGACCTTCAGGGAGATAGAAGAGCTGTTGCTGTCCGGAGGGAGGGGGGAGAAACGAAGGGAGGGGAATGACAGAGCTGCTGGAGGGGAGGCGATGAAGGTCTGTATTACATACAGCCAGGAGGAGCAGGGGAGTTTAACGACTCAGTGGAACAGCTACACAATATCTGTCAAATTTACCTCACTTTGTGAGGCTGAGAGGTGTTCCAGCGAAGTTTCTGCTGGATATCACCGTATCGGTTTCCGTTTTCATGTCTTTCCGCAGTCCTTTGCCCTCCGAAAAAATGGAAAAAAGTCAATTTATAAAAAGAAATAACTCGAAAGCTTCTTAAAAAGTGCCCTTGTTTGGGAATACAGTGGACAAACGGTAACCTTACACCCTTCAAGCTTCCTTTTGAAGGAAGGAGTGAAGTCAATACATTGAAGCATAAAAAGTTCAGTAAGAAAACCAGAATGGCCGATGCAGTGTTGTTAAAAGCTTTTTACTTTAGTAGAGCTGAATTATCACATTTATTGTTGTCATTCTGAGCACCCACCTCAGTATTATATAAGAATGATGTGTGAAAGACATAAATGTTCTGTTTCCTTGAAGCTGTTAGACCAATGTGTGCACAGATCATGGAAAAAAAAAAGCTTTGTATATTCTTAAATGGTATATCCCTAGCTGGAGAGGCGATACACTGGCTTGCGTACCATGTTTAAACTGACAATAGACAAAACATAATACCAAAAGGTTATACTATAGTGCCTGTGAAGAAGTCCTCCTCCAGGAGCTTGTTTTACCCCCTTCTTGCTGCTCTGACATTAACAAAATGCCAGAATGTGGGTGGTCTTGTCGGGTCTTGGTGAGATCTTTGGGTTGTATTAAAAATGGATGCTGGTCATTTTTCCCTTTTGTACCTCAGGTGGATTTACCTAATTTAAAAAGAAAAGAAAAAACTGATTTAAAGTAATTTATAAAATCTGCTAACAGTCTACTGAAAATATACTGTGACTGCAATATTTTTTATCTGTCAGCTGGAGTACACTTACATTTTCTCTAGTTTGATGAGGGGTCAATATCTGTCATATTGCATTTTATCTGTCAAACATTGTGGGGATCAGAGCAACAATCAATAGAAAAACTGTAACGTTGAAGCACTCAGAAAAGAAACTGTAGTTGTGTTTAACCATACATGAGATTTAAAATGTTGGATTACCTTCATAATTCATCAAAAAAGCTAACTATCAACACATAACAACAAATCATACTGCCCTGGATCAATTGGAAACATATTAAGTTCCTTGTTGCTCATTTTAGATGTTCTGTAAAAACAGCGTACTTATAGACCCTGGCAAGGGCACAGCAATGCGTCTTGGGTCCAAAATTGGCTCAGCTGTCAAAATGTGTGTTTTAAAATGGAGCAAAACCTCACTCAACATGTCCCACATCATACCAACAGTAGCAATTTTATGACACAATTTGCAGCTCCATTCAGCAGGAAAGCCTTTCTGAGTAATATTCCATCAGCTGTATCCGTCCGTGAGGGTCATCCAGGTCCCTCCGTTGTCAAGCGCACGCGGCCAAGATCTGCCAGCAGTTTGAACCGTTTGCCCATGAAACTTTGGGAAATGAAGTTCATTTTGTTCAGAATGACGACAAAATATTTCCTGGGGGGTAAAAACTCTTCCACAAAGAATTGATTGCGATCAACTTCAGTTAAAAGTAATCTCTTTGCTAGTCCTACACTGGAACTGCTTCGCTCAGAAAAAGTAAAAGCACAATTTAATTAATACTGTAAAGTTCTTTCAGCACTAAAGCATGTGCCTAGAGTACACAAAGATTTACAATTACTTGAGCCATGCAGTCCTGTATGCACACAAGTTGCTGCCCTTGTATTTAGAAAGCACCGGACTGGTCCAAGGTCGGAAAGGGATCCGTGTGTGTGTGTGTGTGTGTGGCACCTCCACACACACACCGCTGTCGCCCACCTGTGCCCTGAATATTAATGCAAAACTTAGTGCTGACTCGAAAACATTCCTTTTGTTGATATTAATGATGCTTTTTTTCAATGGTGTCTTTTTAAGGTTGCTGCGCTCTGTGGAGTGAAAAGAGCACCGGAAATTCATTGTAAGCATCTGGGAAACAGACGGGTGGAATAAACGTATAGTGCATAATAAGTTTCCATACCTTCACTCTCTCATGTTTTCTCCCTCATCAAAGTATTTCTATGGGAGTTGATCTGAAAGACCAACACAAAGCAGTGCATAATGTTGAAAGGGAAGGAAATCATGATTTTTTTTTTAAAAAATTGGTCTTACATTCAAAGCATCTGAAAACTGTGTTGTGCCTTTGTAAGCTACACATTTTGCTGCAATCACCTGTTTCAATCAACTCGGTGGACATATAAGCTCTGGTGCTATGAGCTCATAGCTAAATGTAGCGTGGCTACGTACCAATTCTCATGAAGGTCCCATTGACTCTGCGCCATAGCAAGCACAAATTGAGCGGCACAAAAATACAAAATACAGACCAAGCCGCTCCACCTAGGCCCTCAGGTAATACGTTTGTAACAAAGAGTAGCTGGTCTCCCTGGATTTGTAAAGAGTAATAGAGAGTATAGTCACACCTGCCATGCTTGGTCCATTTTAAACAGAGCAGAACCTAAAAGCATAAGCTGTTTGTAGCTTCCACAAGCCACGGTTCAATTACATGTCAACAATTAGCCCTTGGTGTTGCTAACGCTACTAACGCCGACGCTGGTCCAAAATCTGATATATCACTTCTTAAAACCTGTGCTGAATGAGCAGCCCTTGACATCCAAAATTATATTACAGCTGTAATAATGGCAACAAATGTACACAACAGCAATGCAGCACAGAGGACTGTATACAAAGTCTACATGTCGTTTCCTAATGTAGGGAGCAGGTTAAGACTTTTCATTTTACTATTGATGTGAGGCTGAAATAAGTTTTGACTTTCCAAGATTGAAGATTTTCTTTGAAAAGCCTCTGCTAATGTAATATAAATTTGGACCATGATAATAGATCAAAGATTGCAATTGAAATTCATTTACAAATTCTTCTGCATTTCTTTTCAAACTGAAATGTTCTAAATATGCTTAAACATCAGGTTATCTGAGCTCAAATGTGGGCGATTCGTTTATGTGTCTGCTCAGGAGATTTCTTTTCATTCAACAACAATATTATTATCTACATTCGCTTGCTTGAAAAATCCAGTCTTGTGTTTTGAGAAATCTTTGTATTCTCATGATAGAAAAGGATAAAACGAAATAATGAAAGAAATGAAATTTCAGCAATGAGGAAAGAGGCTTTTAACGGGTACATAAAATAAACGTATGTTAAGAGATGGGGCCACCCCTGTCTAATAGACATGCCAGCTGATCGGTACCTCTGTCTATTTGCTGTTTAAGGTCATTGTGCGACTTTTACTGCAGAAGAGTTTATAGGTTCGTAAACTCTGCCCCACTGTACAAAACCCAAACACACACTGCTCTGGCTCACAAATTGCTCCATCTTTATGGAGCAATCTATTGCTCTGTCCAATACTGAGACTCTTACTCCTCTCATCTCTGTGAGGAATGGGGTCGAGAAGTTAACTTCACATGGGTGGAAGTGTGAAAGAGGTCAGTCAAATCGCCTTGTTACTAGAATACACTACTTCAACACCCATTTCTTGATTCCTTGCTTCGGTGTGGCTGCAAGAGAAGGAAAAATCTCTGAATTTAGTGTTTTGTCTAAAGAGCTACACTTTTTTTTTTAGACAATGCTGACATTTACTGTATTTTTTTCTACTCTAATTCTACATTTGTTGCTTCCATCTAAATGCCACATCTACAATTAATCTTATATAAAAAGGTGTTTGTTCAGAAGTTAAAACAGACAAATTATGAATAAGGTAAATACCAGGTATATTTACCAACATCAACACTCTTACTTTCTCTGTCCAATCCACACGGTTTAGTAATTTCAGCTGTCTTGCCCATAACAACTTTCATTGATGCCAACAAGGTCAGTTATTTCTGTTTTAAGTTGAAATTGTTGAAACGTGGAAGCCACAAACAATATGTTGGGGTAAACATGGAGGAAGGAAAACAAGACTTGATGAATACAGAAGGAAGAAGAATTAAAAAGTAAAAATTTATACATTTATGCAGTTCACAAAGACAACAAGTGTCCTCTTATCCAAGGTAGGTGGGTTGCATGGTAGGCTAGCATCTATCGCCAGTGGTCATTGGGTGAGCGGCAGGCAACACTCTGGACAGGTTGACCATCCATCACAGGGCCCTGCAGACACAGGAGCAATTTAGAAAGACCAATTAATCTTCCGTGCACGTTTTTAGGCCTATATCATTGTAGTTATTTTAAACAAAAACCAGATGGGGGGAAAATGAGTAAGAAATCGAAGTTCAGGGTTTACGCACAGCACAGCACAGCACAGGTACAGAAGAGCAATGCATCTGTCGAACACACACCTGTTTTTCCTCCTAGTTTAAGTCAAAATAAAAATGGCTTTTAAGAGGTAAACTCTAAAAGTCCTGCCTTGGTTGAAAAAAAGAGACCAAGCCAGTTGTTGGACAAAGTTAGTTAAGGCTCCTGCAAGGCTTCCTTTGCTTACAAGAAAGACAAATTTGCCTGTCTGGAAAATTCTCCAATGAATAAAAGGACATCTTGAGTGTCTGTGTGGAAACTTAAGGTCCACCACCCATTCATTTTAATAAGGTAATGCTTATTAAGCTAAAAAGCTACATTTTTCAAGCCACAATGCAGCTTTGCAGCAGAGCTGTGGTATTTATGAAACTGACTGAAGAATGGCTTTACCAGCAGATAACCTGCTTGTATAACGAGCTCATGTTAGTTTAATCTGTCTGTGTTTCTGTATGAAGAGACTTGCAGACTGGCATTATCCTTCTCTTCAAAAAGCACTTTAAAGCTCCGGCGGTCATTGGCTGAGAGGCGGGGTGCACCTTCCACAGGTTCCCAGTCCATCACAGGGCAACACAGAGACCCACAGGACAAAACAACCAGGCACACACTCAGACCTAACAACAATCTTTGGAGTCTAATTAACCCAGCAGTCATGTGTTTGGACTGCACAAACTTGCACAAGGAAGAACATGCAAACTCCAAAAGGATGCCGGGCTAGGATGGAGCCCCAGGACCTTCTTGCAGCAAGGCAACAGTGCAAACAACTGTGCCACTGTGCAGCAGAGCACAAATGATGTACTGTATTTTTAGATAACTCCAAAGAATGGAAAGGAAAAGGTTACATGTCTGCAGTGCCATTGAATGTAAATCCAGTGCAATATCTAAAACGAGTGTACGAAACCTGAAGGTTATTAAAACAAAAGCTTCAGCAGGATGGAGGGCTTCAGTATTGCCTTGATGTTTGCTGCAAATGTTGATCTGAGACACAAGTTTTCTCCAGGTTCCCCTCAGATTAACAGATGCTGTAGCTGTTGCTTGGCAGGTGATGTTTATGCTTGAGAACGAATAGTTTTAAGAACAAGGTGTTGTACTATTAAAAAAAAAAAAAATGAATTTTTATAGCTGAAATGAATCTCACCCATTACAAAGTCATCGGCGGCTTCTCTTTTTAGGACACGCAAGCTGTTTTCTGTCGTTTTGCCATTCTAAATGCAATTTGTGTCTTGTTGATTTGTTGCAGCAATTTCCCCTATAGCACTTAAACACAGCACAAGATGCATGGTCAGTGAGTGGTTTCATCCTGGGAGTCGCTGTGTGTCTTTGCGTGTTTTGTGGAAAGCCATTAAGCCACTCCAAAACAAGAAGAACTGGAACAGGCCCGGGGCTCTCGCTCTTTGTTTCAAACTTTGCTCTCTCCCGTTGGTTCTCTTCTCTCGTCCATGTTTTATGTGCTCTCCATCTCCTTCTGTATCTCTCCCCCCCCCCCCACCCCCCACCAGTCACTCATCTATCCATCAGCTCCCTGCATCAATTTACCCCCACCATCCCACCATCCCATCCATCCTTTAAGCTATTTCCAGAAGAGTGACACAAGACAAAAATGTCTTGCTGAGTTCATGTATTTTTAGCGCAAACCCACAGAAATGAATTGCAGTGCTGTGATGGTCCTTAAGAGAAGCCTTTAATTTAGTCTGACACTGTTTCAACTAGAAGGCTCAAAAACTGAAAGGCTCTGTCTGAGGTTGTTGCGATAACCGGGAATTTGTAACGTTGTATCCACAGGCGACTGCAATGATTCCTGCCATTTTTCATGATTTGGAATGAATGGATCTTATGCATAGCAATGCTCAGTATAGACTAGTTGTTAAAAGATGGTTTCTATTTTACGAAGCGAGGTTGATTGAACATATAATTAGTATTAGATCCCTTACCTGAAGAATTTTATGTAGCAGTCACTCAAGAAATCCTCAGAGCTGTGAAAGGCATACAGAATGTTCCCCTTTAGGGCGAATTGAGAACTTTGCCTTTTTATTACACCTCCTGCTCCATCCTATCCTTCTGGTGGAAAAAGACAGTAAGATACTTAAATATAGTTGTACAAGCAGTATTTATCTCAATGTTGCAAGCATTTTCATTCATGTTGCCATTTGTGCAACAGCACCAATGTTTTTTTTTTTTGTTGGGATATCCCTCTTTGGGATTGTCTCACTAACGCTCAGCTTTACCCGCCTGATCGGGCTGATTGATGAAGCCGGTAGCCTCCGGCAAAGAAACGTCACATGGTCGCGCGGGAAAGAAGGAAAACAGCAGTGTTTAATGTCGAATGATGTAGCACTGTCTCTTATTGATGTGAAAAGGTTCAGTTTGAGCTGTCTTAGTTGCAAAAATCAGCCAAACTCTCTAAATAGCTGTCAGCTTTCCATCGCTCTGAGGATTTTCTTTGCCTTCCCACAAACCTGTCGCTATATGATCTCCTTCCACTATGGGTCAGAGTTCTATTAGAAAATATGCCTACACAGAACCTCACTTTAAAACCTGTGAATCCTCCCTTTAAGGGTTTACTTTGGACATGACGTAACACACCTTGTTGGAGCTACTCTATCTCAGACTTAAGATTTGATTTTGCCCGGAGTGATGCACAGAAGTGGATAGTCGTGTGATTTATGGCTTTCGGCTCCCCAAAAGGCTTTATTCTCAGCGCAGGATGTCCCCAGGCACGGAGGTTTCCGCTGGCATCTTCTCGTTTGTGCAGACCTCCACAGCTTGTCAGCTTGCTGTTCCACCAACGTCCTACATCTGCCTTTCAATCTAGAGACGCCTATCCTAAAGACCCTTCTCTGAGGACTCAAAGGACTGAGACTTAGCAGGATTCCTGTGTGGTAAATCCAACCCACCAATCATCTTCCATGCTCTGTGTCCCTCTTTTCAAAGCGATGCCTGCGATTTTCCATTTTTGAAACTTCTAAAATGGTTTCACACAAACGTCGACAAAGAGCTCTACCATCCAGTCCATTAAAGACGTTAGTGTCCAGCCGCCTGATCACATTGCTTTTAAGTGCTGCGGCACAGATGATCATTCAGGAAAAGCCAGATTAGCTCACTTTTAAAAATCAATTGTTCTCGTCTGGGCTGATTCCAACACATGACTTGTTTGAATTTGGTCTTTGTATAGGATTACCGTGGTCACTTATTTGGATGCACCATCACACACGGCCTAAGCTGCCAATTTCCATCGCCGGATGACAGCTGATCTAGTGGTGCTCAGGACCTTCAGATAGGATTATGTCACGAAGCTTGACAAAGAATGTTTTATTTATCAGATGGGGGGTTTTTAGCTGTCAAAATAAAACTGCAAATATAGCATTTCGTTTTTTAATGACTTACCCCGTGGCTTACAGCCACACCGATTGACCGTACTAACTGCACAGTTTTTCCAAAAGTCAGGACCGATTATTTCAAACTTAAAAAAAGATGCGTGTCAACACCTCTGCCCGGCCCTTAACACTCGTACCCCGATGATGACAGTTTGAAAACGGTAGACGGAGGAATGCGCTCCTGTTTAATTAGTCAGGGATGTAATACTGTCCCCTGTTCATTTTCTGACCCCACTTTTGGCATGGTAAAGGTATTTGGTGTCTATCTAGAGGTAAGGCATGGACAAGTAAACACCTTATTTATTAAGATGTGTTTTTTTTTTAAATATCAGCTCTTAACTCCAAAAAATATGCATGGAAATGTGTGATGTTACTACTGTGGCAGTGGGTAGAGTTTGAAACAAATCCAAGCAAGACAGGGATGCTAGCATGATACAGCAAATTGCACATTAGCACACAATTGAAAACTTTATAGAGTCTCATTTCCTGGATATCAGATCATCATCCATGTATTTTGTTTGAGCTCTTTGTCTTTTCTATTTTTCACAGACACAATCATAGCACAGTTTAATTTCCTTTGCTGGGACAATGGGTTCCACCCCAGAACCACAACAAGTTGATGCTCAGATTCTTGTGCATCAAGCTGTGGTTAGGAGCGACCATCTCATTGAAACATGGCTCCATGGTCTTCTCAATCAAGCCCCAGTATTTGTCGTGTTGAGAGGGACAATATGCCTGAACTCCAGGGTTATTCTACTACAGCAGAAAAAGAGCTGAGAAATATGATACCCTGGAAAGGTGATGAGCATTTTTATCCGAGTCCCTGGAGTCAATAAAGTACGAAGCGGTTTCTAACTGTGACGTGGAAGAAACATTCTACATAGTATTTCATTTCTTCCTTTACAAAAAAAATTGACAAAGACTCCTGGATAGGTGTCGAAACGTTTTCAGAAAAACTGAGGGAAGGTCCGGTTGTTACAGATTTAAGCCTGTTTTGATTCTCTTAGGTTTGGGCTGTGAATAGGCTGTTATATCACATAATTATGATTTGATTAAGTAATGAAATAGTAGCTCTTGCTGTACGTTTAAATTCCTGTGATGCTGGAAGGTGAACATCCACCCCACTCTTAAGTATTTTGCAGAACATAACAGGCTTTCTTTTGCGCTTTGTTCTTAGTTTATCCCAGTTTTCCCTGTCCCTGCTGGAAAAGCACCCTGACAGCATGATGCTACCACCACCATGTTTGACCTTGGGATGGTGTGTTCAGGATAATGTGCAAGGTTAGCTTTTCTCCACACATACTGTTTTACACATAGGCCAAAGTTAAACTTTTTTTTCTTTTTTTTTACCACTTTTTAAGGCAGTGGATTGCAAGAGTATAAGATTACAAATGGCTGATTAAATGTGCTCCCCTCAACACTCAGATTTCTGTTTGCAGGTCTGCCTTACTTTGTGTTCGAGTTATGAAATAAAATCCCCCAAAATGCATGACAGTCTGTGTTGCTGTGACAAAATGTGAAATTTGAGGTGTGTTGGAAAAAAAAATTGCCATTCAGTTCGCTTCAGCATTGAATAAATATACCTTTCCATTTATACTCAGTCGACAAATTATCAGTGAGTCGCCATGAATAAAGGAGTTTAAACAGATGGTCAGCCAGCGATTCCTCGCACATCTTGTATGTTCTGCTCTAACTTTAACTTTATTCAGCTCTTACACAACCGCCAGCAGCCGTCCAAAGTGCAGACGCTACTGGCTTTTGGGGCCGTCAGATTAAATCATGTGCCTTGGCTTTACACTTGATGTTTTATTCACTAAAGGTGTTTTTGGCTGTCAGGTAAAAGCAGGCAGGAGAGGCGTGCGCACACATCTACGTGCCTACACTTAAAACCACAAAGGTAGACGAGATGTTGTTTTTCCCATACCAAATTATTAGTGCCAACACAAACAGAGTACACCCTGCTCTTTCACTTTAAAAGTCATTCAAAATGCAAGCAGAGAGTGGACTCTTCTGCCTCCTTCCTTTGGGAAAAAGTGGGAAAGTTGAGTACTTCAGGTTGACAGAGGTAAACATGCACAGGGTCAGAATGCAGTGGAGGTAAATGAAAATCAAACGTTTAATGTACAATATAAGTTATTTTTTATCTACATTCCTATGTTTATGGCAAAGAGTTAGGTGTGTAATACAGCCAGCTCATGAGACAAGCTGATATAAAATATCATGTTTGAAAAAAAGGAGTTACTGTTCAGTATTTTCGAGTTGAGGTTTATATAATTTTAAATAGATTTTCAACTAGATGATCTAATACAGTTCAGACTCATTGAAAAACTGAATTACATAACTCTGACTTGACATAGTCAAGCCTCCTGAGCCAGGTTTGGCCAAGCCAAGGTGCACTGATCACACAAAATCAAGCCTAGCTTTATCTCTTATCTTGGATTTCTAAATTCTGCTTTTGTGAAACATCCCTCAGTATTAAATCCTTTCTCAGACTATCGGTTCATACAAACACAAACACAACAACCTGTCATATTGATGCCAGTGGTCATAATTGTTTCCTGTTTGATTAAGCCCCCCCCCCCCTACATCCTCCTTCATCCTATGTTGGATGTACAATGGGTATCAACTAGCTTCCTGATGACGCAGGCTGTAAACTGGTCTCTTTACAGCTGAAATAATCAGGAAGATAGTGGATACCTCAGTAAAGTGTGGAACAATCTTCAGATGTGGGGGACATTGGCACACGGTTCACTATAAAGGTAGTGATCTAAAGCCATAAATTGAACAAAAAGGTTTTAATGAAATAACTGTCAAACTTGAGCGAATGCACAACTGCCTTAAAGAATAACACTGTTGAAGGTTGCCGCAAGTGCTGACTTTTTATATTGACAAATAAACCCATCTAACATGAGAATTTATATCAGTCAATGGATAATTTGAAGTGTTATGATTATTTTTGTGTACTGAGGAAATGTGGTTGTAATACATAAATTAATATTATCTATCATGAAAAAAATTATTTTGTCATTTTAGTTTGATTAGGAGTCATAATGTCATGTTTAATAAAAGTCAGCTAGTCTATAACAGGAATAGAACCAAGACATAAGAAAAAGGGTGTAATACCAAGTCTCCACAAAATCATTAAATTAGGTCAGGTGAGAGATCTGAGCATGTTTATGACCATCTACATACACTTAACTACAAAGAAGAATACAGGCAGTTTTTGCAAGTTGTAAGGTGGTTGATATGATTTTTTTTAAATAGCAATTTACAGAAATGAAAGGACAAAGCGAGGGTACGGAGTGGCACCAGTGGTTGATCCGCATCAGGGGGACATTCAGCCTTGGTGGTTTTACCTGCTCAGGAACAGCAAGAATGGTTGACTCTAAGCTTCACCTGTGAAACTTCACACCTTCCCTGTTAACAAACACACCCAAGACGTGTTGAATATTTTAGGTCATCAAAGCCACACTTGTTAAGATGCATCGCTTCTTTTCTTTTCCCGAGGCTAATTGACTTGGCAGCCCTCGGCTTAAAGGTTTGAAGAGTGTGGATGGGTGTTTCTGTCATGCAGATGCTTACGCAACTGAAGTGTGCACTTAGATGTTGCCTTCAGGCTGCAGTTTGGCATCCAAGCATCACAGTTGCTGAGCGCATCTGTATGTATATAAGAGCTTGATGTATTCATTCTGAGTTGAGTCCGGTCACACCTTTAATTTTCAAGCCTTTTTGTTTTTTAATTTGTACTTAATTTACAATTGCTTACATATCCCCATTTACTATAATAGTGTATATGACATTGCAAGGCATTGTGGGAGTTTTAGTGTGCTTGAATTGGCACCTTGGAGACTTGCTCAAAGGCACTGGCTGTGAATCAGTGTGAAACGTGGGCACATCAAGTTCCTTCACTCATGTGTTAAATTTCTGCGTGTTCGTGTGAGCAAGAGAGCTCCTTTGCTTCTTGACCCGATTTGCCTTGAGATGCTAAATTGGCTGCCTGCTCTAATGCAGCGCAGATTATTTTCACATGATTGTAGTGGCGTGCAGACCCTCGCTTATACGCTAATTAGCATTGCAAATCTCTGAGCTTGTTTGAGAACATCGGCTCGGCTTTATGTTTTCAATTGAACGCGCCGCGTTCCCTGACCTCGCTCACTGGTGTCCGATTCAAAAGAGTGGGTTTGTTCTGATAATCGGATCATTTAGCTGTTTTAATTTAAAACCTCCCAATGATTTAATTCAACTCCTCTCTTTTCCTGACTTTTATCCCTGGCGCCCTCCTTTCCCCTGCTTCCCTCGCTTTTCTCTCACACGTTCCGAAGCGTATTTATATAATCAATTCATTTAGCTGGTTTTTATTTTCAACAGCATTTGGAGGTTCTTCTTTGTCTTTCGCTCTATATGGATGTTTCCACTGTTTTTTTTCCCCTCTAATGACTCACAGCTTTGTGTTTGTTGTCTGTTTCTCTATTTCTGTCCTCTGCCTATTTTCTCTGCATCTTTCGCATTCCTCTTGGTCTTGGTGTCTCTTTGTCTCACTAAATAACCCACTAAAAGCTCTAAATCTTTGTGGCAGTCTGTTTAGCTTTGATAGCGCCTAATTACGCACATTACATACGTAACAGTCATGTGGAAAAGTTTCCCTGAAGATGTCACATGAATGTTTGCAGCCTTTCTGGGCAATCAAGGATGCTTTGTGATGTTAGAGCTACGCCATACAGCATGCAACAGGGGAAGGCAGCATGTATGCCTTGCACAAATATTCACGCCCCCTGTGGTTCTTCTATATCTCGTAACATTACAATAACAAAGTTCAATTTTATTGGTAGTTTAAAAAAACATACAATGTATGACGGAATTGTGAAATAGAAGTAAAGTCATACATATGTAAAGAATGCAGCAATACAAATCTGAAATGTGTGCAGTGCATTTGTATTCACCCCAGGTCTCCCGTTTCAACTGTGCAATTGCAGCTGCAAGTCTTTAAAGGTGTTACTACCAACTTTACAGATCTAGAGGCTGACAATTTTACACATTTATTTTCTCAAGAGAATCTCATTGAGCTCAAGTTTTGTATGACTGGACGGAGAGCATCCTTGAACACACATTTTCAAGCCACAGATTCTCAACTGGCTGCATGTTTAGGGTTGTTGGCCTGCTGGAAGGTGAGCCTCTGCTCCAGTCTCAAGTCTTTTAGGTATGTGTCGTCTTGATTTTAAAGCCTGAAAGTGACATTTTGGCTACATCTGATATCTCAACAATTCTTCCACTTGAGCAGTCTCTGTACCTCGTTCAGACTCACCATTAGCCTCTTAGTTGCATTCCTGATTAATATTCTCCGTTCCTGACCTGTCAGCTAACATTGATGGTGACATCCTGTTTGGTTTGCCGTTGTGTCATACTCCTTCTAATTTCGAATGATGGATTAATCAGAGCTCTTTGAGATGTTCAAAGCCTTGATATGTTGTTGTATTGCCTAACCCTGCTTCAAATGTCTCCACAAACATCTCCCTCACCTGTCTGCTGAGTTCCTTGATTCTCTGGTGTTTGTTCACTTATGTTCTTAAACCTATGGGCCTTCAGAACATCTTATTTATACTGAGATTAGAAATTAGCTACTACTGAGATGACTTCCAGAGCCAATTACTAGCACTTTATTTGTGGTATAAGAGTGAAGTAAATTAATATTTTTTTTTACGCCACATGACTTTTATTCTTAAAAAAGTAAAATCAAGTATCCTTTTATGTCCACTTCTCAATTAACGTGATGTCGCCTGTAAATCGATCCTGGAGGCTTATCAGTAACTGACTTATTGGTGATCGCAATTTGTCCCAAAGCGAAACACCCCTTACCCACAGAAGCATTAAAGGGTAAGGATTGACGCTAGTTCTGCTGGGTTTTATGTGTTTAGGACATGTGTATGTTGCAATTTCTGGTTGCCCAAGTTGAGTCTCTATGTCAGCTATGATCAGTTAAAAGAAAAGAAAATGCAGAATTTCACTGTAAATTCTTGCCATGGATAGCTTGATGGTAAAAAAAAAACGTATGTGAAATATGTACTGTAGTCTAGCCTAACTATTTTAAGTTACTAATATATATTTTAAATTGGGTATAAGTTGCATATTTAAACTTGGGCTTTAATGTCAATTTATCCGTGATTACCTTGTTGTTTTGTTGTTTTCCAGTCTTCTCTGCTTTAACGTTGCCATATAAGGCAGAAATGTCTCAATAAACCCTATCAGCTTCTCTGTCACTGCCATTAACAGCATCTTTGTTGACAGGGGTTAGCCCGGTCTGGGATGCGCTTCTGCGTGGACCCTTTTGAATTTAGCAACAGAAGGCAGTATGCTTCAAATACATAAAAAAAAGTTTTCTTGTTTAAAAAATGTGAAACAAAAGTTTTTTCATCGGTCTAAATTTATTTAGTATAAAGTGAGTGAATCCATTACTGCACTAGATAGGGGGACTGCAAATTCTTTGGAGTGTACATAAAGTAGATATAATTCCATTTGCAGCTTGGCTTTGGATTGTTTGTCTAAGAGGAACAACATTGCAAAAAGCACAACTTTGCCAGTATCTTAATCTCACCAATTTGTCGAAGCAGCTCAGACTGCCAAGTAGGAGAAATCGCGTCCAATCTGGGATGAAGTATTCAGCTCCTAATGTTGTCTGGTGGAGCTCAGACAGATGATGTGCACTGGCTCGTCTTCAAGCTTTCTAGTACCATCCCTCTTACCGCTTCCTCTTTTGGGCTTTCCATATTTCAGCAAAGAGCTGCACGCACTCCTGAACGCATTGCCGGGTCATAGTAGTGACGTGCATGCTGAGATCAAGCAAGTAGACGAGGTCTGGGTCACACATGGCCCTGAGTGCTAAAAACAAACACCCACAAACACTCTGCCTGCCTACCTATGGCAAAGAAAAAAAAATGCAAAGAGAAGCTCCACAGGCACTTCTGCTGTGTCATACGCACACTCGTACACCTATCGTCTGCATCCATTAGTCGTGCTTTGCTGAACTGACCTGACGTAGCCCAGACCTACTTTGTTGTTTTCTCCGCGTCCACGTGTGTGCTTCCCAAGTAGAGCATGTCTGAAGGTATAAGGCACTTGCGTGTGCACAGAACAGCCTCTCCCGGTAAGATTATTGTCTGTTTCGATAAAGAACACACCGTACCTGAGGGGGAAGCATCACTCTGTGCACGTGTGGACGTGTGCGCGCGCGTGTGTTGCTAGTGGGGACAGATATCTGAAAGCTGAGACACTCGCTGAAGGGGGAAAGCTTTTCTTAACCTCTGTTAAAGCTCACCTTGTGACTGAAGATGCTTCCCTCTGAGCAGGCTGACAAAAACATGTTAAACTGAGGCGAGAGCACGAAGAGCGACAGCTGATCAAAGAACGTCAGCGGGTTTGAGAAAGCTTGTGCCACAGGTGAACAGGTTGCCGTTTGCTTCCAGGTTGCCGGTGTGTGAACGCATTCAGAATAACTGCAGGTACTGAGAGGCTCCTTACAATGAGATATTGTTTCTTTGATTATGCAAGCCTTGGGAGTTTTGTGCAAGAAAAATGCAGAAAAACAAAAGTTCATCGTTCCAGTTAACAGGCATCGCCTTCCATTTTCAGACGTTACATTTCAACACATAATGCTGAGTAAAGATGGGTTGTCTTGATTTTACAACATTATGGGAATTTGAATTACTTTATTTTGCTCTGTTCCAAATTAATAATTCACACCACAGCTCTAAGTTCTGTACATCATCAAAGTTATGGCCAACATGTTCCATCTCCAGCTGCTGTAAAGACAGAATGTGGTGACTGTAGAGGACTTTGGAGACCAGTGAAGTCATTGCCATGTTGGGAAAAAAGAACAAACTGAAAGGATTTGAGCTTTGTGATGTGGTGCATTATCGTTGTGGAAGACGCCATTAGATCATGGGTACACTGTGGTCTTACATGGTTAATAACAATGATCAAGTAGGCTGTGGTCTTTAAATGGTCACTTGGTACTAATGGCCAATTAAAAACTCAGAAATGTGTGGTTGTGACATGAAAAGGGTATTAAAAACATTGGCTAGTATTACTTTACTTTGTATTGTTCATACAATCATCTAAAGACATAAAGGTATTGCTGACTTTGTAAGTATAATAAATCTCACTTTTAGTGAATTCTAGATTTTAAGAGCCCCAGTCTTCAATAAACACTACCAACCATTCTCTAGCCCTATTTACTGGTAGCTCTGTACACACAGGAATATTGTGAATCATACTTTACATTTGCTCTTTTTTTCAGAGTGAGAGTTAATGCAGCACCGCCCTGTAACCCCTCTCATCTCCAATGATCATAGTCTAGCTGATTGGATTATTAATGGTATGGATTGGTTCATAGTTGTGGTCTGAATACAGTATTGATCCTGGCATAACTTCAGTAGGGATAGCATCGATCAACTAATAACCATCACTGTTCCCACGGGTGCAGTGCATGGATTGTGCATTCGCTGGAAAGAGACACTGTGCTGCGTTGTGGCCACCAGACAAACAAGTAAAGTGACCAAAAAACAAGTATGCTGTGCCGGCATCCCTTCCCCCTTGTTCTTACAATGGTTCGGTCCATCATACCAGCAGCTAACACCAACAGACACAGCAATGCCATCTGAGGAGCAGAGGAGCTGTGTGCATAAAGCACACATAATTGACCCCCAATTAGTAGCTACTTAAAGTAAAACATTTTATTTACTACCACTTTTCAATAGAATGAAACGCATTAACGTTTAGAATAAGACGTGTTGTACTAAAGGGGCGACGGTGGCTCAATAGCTTAGGAGGTCGTCCTGTAATGAGCGGGTTGTCGGCTCAATCCAACCATCTGAGTCGTTGTGTCCTTGGGCGAGACACTTCACCTGCATCTCCTTCTAGTGGTGGTCAGAGGGTCTAGTGGCGTCCAATGACACCCTTGCTTCTGTTAGTTTGCCCCAGGCTACAAACATATATCACCAACATCAGGGTGTGCATGAATGGGTGAATAACTGTAAAGCGCTTTGGGGTCGTCAGACTTGGTTATACAAGTACGGTTCATTTACTTCAGCTAAATCTTGTGACGGAATGTCGCGTAATCCCAGGTAAATCAAAACTAACTATATACAGATTTTGAGCTCTCACGTTGATAGTAAAAAAAATATTACTATATGTCAACCAATTACTATATTTTCAAAAACAAAAAGTCTTCAAGATGACTTTATAACTGGAGGGAGGAGCTGAGCATTACACTGTATGGTGTGTGAGAGAGCTGAGACTGAAAGGAGAGAAAGGGGACAGCAGAGCAAGTAACAGCAGGCAAAGAGCGAAAAAACAGCAAAAGCGCACTAATTGCTTTAGTGCGCTTTTGTACACTAACTTTGGACTTCATGAATATTTTTCCCCTTTTTACAGTATGCCTTCATCTCTTAACACTTTCAAGCTACAGCCTTTTAGAATAGCGAACTGAAGAGTGAGTAGTTTTAGGGAAAAAAAACCTAAAGACTACTTTTAATGTTCCAGAGGATTAACTTTCATTTGCGGTCTTACATACTTACATAAAAAAAAAAAAAAATGTAAAAAAAAAAAAAAAGCCTTTCACTATTGTATTTTCTTTATATTTTAAATAAAGTGCAACTTAAATCATAGAGAAATGACACTGTGTAAAAAATATATTTCAACTGAGTCACTGGCAGCCTTCATTATGATCTGAATTAAATCCTGTTAGACACATACCTGCTTTAAAGGGGACATATCACACCTTTTAATTCCTTCTTTTTCACATTGAAATCAAGCAGTTCTAGTCTATGTAAAGTGGAGCTGCAATGCTTTGGTCTGAATTCCTTGTTATTGTTGCCCCACAGCACCTCCTTAACTCCTGTTCTGAGGTGCATCTGACAGCAACTAATTTTGGTGCTGTCTCTTTAAATCTAAAGCCATCTGAGCCACTTCATACCTCACCCCCCACCCCCCTCCAGGTCCCAGAGTGTTCCATTCTACCCTAGTCGGCCATTTTTGTAGTATGCTGTGGGACTGTGTAATGAACTTCCCATCTCCTGGGCAGACTCCAAGTACACAACAAAATGTATTTAAGAGCAAATAAATTGATTTTATATAATATATCCTTCTTAATTCAGGTAAAAAGGAACATGCATGCTTCTTCTCTCCTCCCTTGTAAGTAACCTGCAGTGTGTGTGTGTGTGTGTTCTTTATTAGCCAACTATGTCAGTAAAAATAGAAACACTGGCATCTGATTATTTTTTTAGTGCAGTTTAATGCAGTAAGCAGAAACACCCTGTACTGTGAAAATCCCCGGCAATGTTGTCGGTGCTAAAGGATCTGGAGCTCTCGCAGGTAAGAGGCTTTGGTACAAACTGCGAGCGCTGATTTGTCTGTTACTGACGAGCCTCCAAGACTGACTGACAGATGACCCCCCCTGCTATCAGCCACACCTGCTCTTTGTGCAGCAGAGACGGCCACTGCCGCACTGGACTCACCAGCCACAGACGGCGCTGTGTTCCAGCCGCAGCACCACAAGCTCAAAGGTCTCAAATTCCATAGTCAGTTATGACTGAAGGAGGCCTACCTATATTTGTATTTATTTACAGCTTTAGAGCTTTATAATGTTTTAAAGTACGGAGGACCGAAACTGACAGAAGTAAAAATAAAAGCAGAACTGTATATGGACAAATAAATAAACCAATACATTTCAAATTGACCAAGTTATTTAAGTTAGAAATAATTATGTATAATGACATGTCTATTTGAAATAGACCATTTATTCACTTTATCGCTATGTTTTATGATATAATCGACCTTCACTTTTTTCCCCTATTTACAACACATTATTCAATTAAGCATCTGAATTCACCCTTGAATTTTCTTCCCTTGTTTTTTTTCCTCACAAGCCTTTTTGTTTCCAAGTGTTCTTTTTATGGTTTTCTGTCTTCTTTTTTTCTTTTGCATTTCAGAGGGTGGTCCTCTGCTAGTTTCTGTCAGTCAGTTTCTGTCCTCCGCAGCAGATCATAGAGCAGTGACATCTATTTAATGGTCACAGAAATCAATGAGACTCAAACTCTGATGAGGTTCCACCTGTAAATGGCTTGTATAGCACTTTAACTAGTCTTTATGACTAGTGGGTGAAGTGTCTTGCCCAAGGACACAATAACGGAGACAGTCAGAGCAGGGGATTGAACCGGCAACCCACCAATTGCAGGACGAACGCCCTAAGCTCTGCGCTACCGTCGCACCTGTACAGTTTACAAAAGTATATTTGACTATAAATTTGGAGAACCGTCCCATTAAAAAAAAAACTGCATCTTGAGAAATAGGTTTGCCCCCCCACCCAACACACACACACACACACACACACACACACACACACACACACACACCCAACATGAAAAAGAACAAAAACAAGAAACAAACAAAAAAGAAATCAGTGGAATGGAGTTTCTGCCCTTGCCCAACACTGATCCTCACCTGATGTAATGGGTCATTAAAAGGCCCCTACAGTGCTTGATGGTGTGCTGGGGAAGTAATGTAATCATTTGAATCGGGGGTACTGGAGCAGGAAGTCATCGTAAACGTACAGGACTGCGGGGCCCTCAGGAGCAGGGATGGTAGCTATTGGCCTTTCTTTACACACTCATTGGCTCGGTGCCCTAGGGTGGAAAATTAAAGCTGCTACATTTGAAGCAAGGCTGTATACTTCCACGATGCCCTCAGATGTTCATTAAATGTTGCCATTTTCACATCTTATCACCCTATTGATGTGGCCAGAGAGTGGTGTACTCATTAACTAAAGCAGGTAAGGCCATGTAAGAATCTTCCTAGAGCTGCCAGAGCATTGGTAGTTAGTAATTTCGAAAAGGTTCAGTTTGGCATGACCATATAATGTCTTTATAGCCTAAAACAGTAGGTAAGTTTTTCTTGACAGAAGAGCACACCTTACAACGAAGGTAAAAAAAAAAAAGTAAAATCCCTTTAACAACTTGCTTTCAAGATGTTCTGCTAAAAAGCATTCCATCATCTACAGCAGATCCTCTAGGTCCTGAAGCAGTAAAGATTTTTTCCTTACTAAAATCATTTTAAAAAACTTTATTCACATTAACTTTTGTGGTCATTGGCCGATATTAAAATATGTTTTCTGATCTAAAACATTTAGGTGTTTTAGATCAGAGCCAAACCAAGGGAAACTGTATGGAGCAGATACTGTTTCACATCGCTGTATGTTGGGTGTTTAGTGGCGAATATTTTGAATCTGAAAACGGTGATAAAAGTTTGGGCAGATTGTATTCCTTCCGTCAGTGTACTGATTACTTCTTAGTATTCTCCTTAAAGCTGGAACTTAGTTAAAACACCAGAGGGAGAAAGACAGGAAGAGGTGTATTTATTAAGAGGGTAAAAACAGCCGAAAGTAAAAGCAGGGCAGCGAGACGCATGATTAATGTGAGACTTTTCAAATGTACGAGTCAATCAAGCAAACTGTAGACGGCTTCAGTTTTCTTTGAGACATTATAATGAGACAATAATGAATAAACAAAATGCAAGTTTTAAATGTCATTCTTTTAAAGAAGACTTCCTTCACCTGCCTCAGTAATTATTGCTGAAGACAAGTCACAGGAAGTTGGTCTGCCTCTTGTCAAATGCTGTAAATAACCAAAGCCGGCAGATCCATTGATTACTCACATTAAAGCTCCATTTTACACAATACTGTGGAAGAAAGGTTTTTTGAAATGGCATTCATGTGGGTGTTACTTGGAATAAATGCTTCCAACAAAGCTCTTTCTGTAGGTGACAGTCTTCCTCAGAGGGGCAACGTACCTCCTTCACACTATTGAGAACCGTACAAGGGACAGAACAAAAAGCCCAACTCCAGGGCCAGACTCCCAAACTCCCCAGATTCCAACCCGATTGAGTAGCTGTGGGATCCTGGAACAAGCCCGATCTTTAAAGGCTTCAGTTTTGAAGACATCAAGACTCCATTGGCCGCATCCTTTCGCCAAGCACCACAGGACACCCTGTGTCCATGCCTGGAAGTTCAGTTTTGGTTGGCTTTAGTACGTTGTCAAAGCTCTAAGAAGAACTGCTATTCATTCACTGGCCCAGTTTCCAACTGAATGTTCTCTCTCCCTTTCTCTCTCTCCCTGTCTCTCTCTCTGTCTCTGTCTGTCTGTACTTGTAGCGGAGTGAGAACAGTGTTTGCTCTTTTACTAGTAAAGTAAAGACCTTTTTTGGTCCTCGCTTTTTTATGCGCTAGAGGTAAGGCTTAGGACTAAACAGTTAGGTTTAGATCAGCGGTAGGTATGTACTGGTAAAGGTTAGGTTTAGGGTCAGGGTAGGGCCATAGAAAGGGTTGAAAACGAGTAGAAGTCAAGGCACGGTCCTCAATTACTTTAAACTGACTCGCTTATCCCTCATTGGGTCATGAGGTGTTATACCATAAAGGTAAATTGTACTCCTTCAATGTTTTCCTCATTTTGTCATCTTACTATATAAGGGTGAAAAGAAAAGGTTTTAACAAATAAAGTCTGAGTGTGGCATGCACCTGTGAGCCTGTAAAATGTGTTCCCTGCAATTACAGCTGCAAGTCTCTTGGGGTTACGCCTTCAGAAACTCCTATTTTATTTTTCAAAATTGCTCAAGCTCAGTCATATTAGGTTTACAGTCTGTTTAAGTATTTTAAAATATTGCCTTTATACATACTTTAACGGGCGCACACTTCAATATACTTTGAGCTAAACTGTTCTATGACATCGCTGGCTGTATATTTAGGCTTGTCCTGTTGGTAGGTGAGCCTCTGCCTCAGTCTCCAGTCTTTAGCAACATCTAGCAGCTTTTCTCACGACATCCAGCTTCATCAACTCTGACAGGCTTTCCTCTTTCATCCGAAGCATCCCAACGGCATGATGCTGCCACTACCGTGCGTCACTGTGAGGGGATGTCAAGGAAATGAGGGGTTTGAGTTGTCAGAGATTTGAAAGCCATCCATTTTTCCTTCTACTTCACCATTATGCACTAGTTTGTGACGGTCTGTCACACAGAAGCCTAGTAAAATGCATGGAGGGATGTGACTAAGGCTGAAAAACTTTCGGCTGTGAAAAAACAGTTTTTGTTCATGTAAGCTTTTAGACGTTTATAATATTGTATTTCTCCCAATTATATTAGGACCACAGGATATGTAGTTTTGTTGTAAAGGAAGCACATGATAAAGCTTCCTTAAAGTGTTCTGACCAGGTGGAGTAGCAATCGCTCTGAGCTTTAGCATTTGAATGTTTGCTGTAACTCAGACGTGTACTGTTCTTACTGTTTCTATCACACACACCGAAAAAAGCAACACAAGCAATGTGGCATGGCTCCTGTTCAACCCTCTCTCTAGCTCATTATCCCTCTTCTTCCCTCCTGCTTTGCTATGGATAGAAAACGTGTGTCTTTCCTGTCAATACAGCATCTACCCACGCTCACCGCTATATATAGGTGCCGCTGTCTTCCAACAGTCCCCCTCCTCTACACCTCCAGCTCCTCTGTTCAGCTCCCCTTCAAACATGCTCATTTCACTTCAAAACACATGTTGGGCGCTGTAGAGGAAAAGAGAGAGGGGGGGGATTGCAAAAAAGCAATAGAAATGGATGCGAGGAGGGGGGGGGGCAAGAAGATGAAATTATATGACTGTGAAGGAGAGTTTGCAGTTGAGAAGCTTACAGAAAGGTAGAGATAATAGGTCTGTTGGGTCTTTGTTATGAGTGTCCCTGGTGAGCTGGTCTAAAGCTATCTTAACATGGACACCTTGGACCTTTTTACTTTCACTAGTCTGCTACCCTGTGTACGGAGCTGAAACAAGGCAGCGTGGTTGATCCGAAAGAATTGGGACTCAAAACAGTAAAGCTTCTCCTGCTTAAGTCTGCTTGAGCAAAATATTGCATCTGTTTTTTCCTCAGGGGTCTGCAATATAATCAGACGCTAAAGCTAGAGTCGGCGACTTTTCCGGAAGTTTCCCAGAGTCCCTTTTTGTATAACTGTGCATGCGCAAGACTGTCTCACCTTGCTCTTCCGCTCTTCTGAGGAAACGTGTGAAAATAGATCTCCCAAATCCACTCTGGTCTTATTTCTTTCTTCTGAGGCCTTCCTCTACTTCTCATAAACATGAATGGTGGTCACTTCTTGTGACACTCAGCCATTTTCAAAGTATACAGTGACAGCAGTGGAGCTACAATCAACGGCTAACCATTAACCTGGCCGCTAAGCTAGTGCGCATGCGCAACCAGCAAGCGGTAATCTAGAAGGAACAAGCACGGAGACTGGTGCTACGTGAGTGCGTCAGAATGATTGGCATGTGTGACAACCAGTAGATAAGGTGATTTTCCCCGGAACTTGAGGGATAGCACGTGGTGAGTATGTGATGTCTATGGGTTAGAGCAGGAACAAAACTCTGACCAATCCATGCCCTTCGGACCGAATGGTAGAGATTGGTTATGGGGGCTAGCAGCCGCAAGCTTGATTTGATATATTGAATAATGTCGAGTGTGCAGTGGTAATTACTCCACGATTCAATCTGTTGAGGTGGAGGAATTTTCACCCCACTCGTCCTCGGAGGTTGAGAGAGGCTTGTGGAGCCCTGGGGGGCTGAGCACTTTCAGTTTGTGGTGCGTGCTGACTCAAGGCGCTGACTCCGTGAAGCCCGAACCCGATGCTGCAGAGGCAATGGAGGCCAGGATCGGTTCAGTTATATATTATCACATATATTTCTCGCTTTGTAATTCAGGCGGCAGCTTTGCGCATCATGATTCATTTATAATGTGGGACCCAAAGTTTGGTTGATCTTCTCTTTGTTCTGACTGCAGCAGGCAGAGAAGTTCACAGCAACCACGGGGAAGTTAGTTCTAGGTTGGATAGTGGACATCAGTGGATGTCTGCCTCCTGTTCGAGCCGATACAGGGAGGCTGATCTGGGGCTGCCGCTCTGTCTGCTGACTGGCTGTTAAAGCCGCAAAGCGTGAATATCCAATATATAACCTAATACTAACTTCATTGCGGTCTCACACCAACAAGACACTCACACCAGACACTAACGGCAGAACAATTGGTTGGTTTCACGAAATTCGCCGATAACACATAAAAAGAAAAGAAGAAGAAAAAAAAGTAATTAGACTAGAGTTGAAAAAGTGCAACAGTGCTCGCTATGGAGGCACAAGATGAGGCACAAAACTTGTTTGTTTTTTAAACACTGAGCTGCTTTTATACCCCACAGCGGCAGAGCTGCCGACGTCACTAGATCCAAATGATCTCACAGCCCCTCAAAGCAATGTTAATTTGAAATTCAATGCAAGGCCACCGTTTAATTCTAGGAGGGCACCACACTGACGATTTTAGACACAAAAGCAGGATTTCAACAAATACGGCATAATTTTTCGAAAACAATGACGAGGATACGTAGACAGTACTATGAGACAACCATTTTAGCAGTTTATTGGCAAAATAAAAAGTTGATTTGGGGGTGAGTTATCCTTTAACTCATACTGTGCATGTGATTATTTATTAAAGGGAAACACTGTCATGTGGCTAAATTTGGCCACATGACAGTGAGAAATATTTTTATATTTACTCCAATATCGCAGAAACGTAGTGAAGAAAGCCAGCTAAATGTGATTTTTCTTTATTAAGGAATAAGGGTATATTTTGGAGATGTTTTAAAATGTGTAACATAAAGCTTTCCTCTGTGTTACAGTTCTGAAATATCAAGAAAACTGACTCAAATTAGATTTATAAGGTAAATAGTAAGTTATTGTCATTTCACCTTCATCAAAACTATAGAATGAAACTAAATAGTTATTGTGATATGTTTCCCTCACATGGAGTCGATTATACAGCTCTTAGCAGGGAAGCAGCGCTTGTCAGATCTCCTGATGCCCAAGCAAAAGGAGAAGTTTTGTAAGAAATCGGTGTGTCTCTGTAGTCACCTGTAAAGTCCAACCCCTAGTCTCTGTTTAGTCTCCATGGTAACCAGTAGTACTGACAGATGGGTGGTAGTCTATACTAGTGTCATTACTGCATGGGGTTATAAATCAGACATTCACCATGAGTGATATCAGATGTACTGTTCACAGCAGACACCCTAGCCCTAGATTAAAAGAAGTTGCAATAGAGCCAAACATAACAGTTTCTTATTTTCAGCTAATGAAACTATCCATCTTGTTATCCAGGGCATGGAGTTTAGCAAGAAAAAGCTGTAGTGTAATTGTTTCTGCAGGTCAGCTCAAAGCTGAGCTCGTGTAAATGTTCTGCTGCCTGGTCTCGGTCTCACTCTCACTTGGTCAGCTTGGTCAGCCAGACTGCCTCCTCAGCATTTGGATATGTGACTTATCCCCATGACAGCACCACCCATTTTCTTCCATACATCATTCATCCTCATTTCTATCAAAGACCATAAAAATCATTTGATGTACTTTGTCCATCTGCAGACATTCTCAAAATGCTAGTTTGTGGTGTTGTGGGTCAGACTGGTGCGGAAAACTGTTCCAGACAACTAAAGGAAGACGTGCCCCAGTGATAAACCTCTACATTTTGCTTATATATATGGTGTACCTTTTACCAAAGATAGAAAAGCTGGCAAGCGAAGGTGATGGTCAGGTAATAATAAGGAGCAGCTCAGGATTTACCCAGCCTCTGACCCAGTTTCCACTGGGATTGGTTCCGGCACCATCACCAATCTCCACCTCTCCAGAGACTCACAGAAAGCCCGACAATAGTCAGCACTGTCAAATTGCCTTCTGATTGCTGTAACCCGCTGTGCACAGAAACAGCATACATATCGCCACAAACATTAGGGAAAACAAAGGGGAAACAAAGTATATGGAAAATGAGCACAGCTGGAGAGAGGAGCTCCGGTCCTATTTGTCTTTACATCCATTTGTTGGAGCTGTGCGCCCCGGCAGCACTCAAGGATTAACATGTCAGCTGTCAGAAGCTCTGAATGACAAACACGCTGTTAAATATTTGTAAGTGAATCCAAGTGCCATGAAAGAATTTTACAGAGGATGCATCTTGTCTGTTTAAAACTAACTTTAATTTAAATGTACAAAAAAGAGAACCCTGTTATAAACATCAGATTGTGTCTTTTCAGTCTAAATATGGATTCTGATATAATGTGTGGGACTTTAAGAGATGAAATATGTGGACATAAAAAACACGTATGTTTGACCCTGTTTAGTACTGAGAAAGGAATGGATAGTTGTTAAAGAGTGGAGTATGAAGAAAAAGCCTCTTAAACGCAGATCGATCTCAATTGCCACTATCACCTGAGCTTGCGGTATTTTCTTTCAATGCTTTATAGCAGTTAAACTAGAACAATTGTTATACCACACTCCCTATGATAATCAGAAACATTTCACGCTTCTTAGATGACATAGTGTCCGTCCACTTTCAATGTAAATAGAGTATAAAACTTTTTAAAATGAATTCCATATAGCTGTGAAACCATATATCAGCATGGCTCTGTTTAATAAACATGGTAAATTGATGATCATGTTATGTTTCCCGTGGTATCAACAATCATTAAAATGATGGATAAGGACACAAATGAGTTAAATCATACTCATCTAGTATAAAAGACTCACTAATAACCCTTTCCTATGTTTGTGCTCCTGTATTGGTTTCAATACATACAGTGTACACCAAGGGTAATAATGCTCCAGCAATGTCTTTCCTACACATCCAGCACTTAGCATTCTTAACCAACTAATCCAGGCTGCCACAGATTATCTTGGACATATTGAAACATTCCATTGCATTGGAGCCGGGCCTCTCGTCACGTGACGTATACCACAGTAGTTCCATTAAACGCCAGCATCACTGCCAAGACTGCAGCAACGGTACACTAATATTGCTCCATCACATGCAACACTGTGTTAACCCTCAGCCTTCTCTGATGAAGGTTCATTCGCCCAGGCATGAAGGCTTGAAGCTAAAAGTGAAACTGACGGCATGACATACCTTATGATTAATTTACCAAGCAATTGTCTGTCCACTTGGGGACACACATGGAGCAATGAAGACGCATTCCCACACAACCAACTGATCCCCAAATGTGTAAACATAATATGACATTGACATCATGTCAATAGTAATATATCCCATGCATCTTGATATTTTAACGCTACAATTTGAGTAGACTTATGTTACTGTATTTTTCGGACTATCCTTAAATTGATGGTGTGCCTTATACTCCTATATATGCTTACCATACTTGTGCTTACTGACTGATTTTATGTGGTACAATGAGCTCAAAAATCTGTTAAAATGTGTAAGTACAACTTTGGTTAGCAACGAAGCCGCTCCGCTCAGTGGCTATTCGGAGCATTACGGTACACCGTGTCATTACCTGATCGGACCGCTAGGCAGTCTACAAGACTGGCTGACTATAATGTCAAAACTAGAAGTGCATACATGCAAGGCCCCCACATACTCGGGCGTACTTCACTCTGCAGAGGGGCGCGTGTGTTCAAGGCGGACTCTGTGCATATAGGTACATGCAGAGCTAAATTCTTACGGCGCGTATGTGGTGTCACACTATAAACTGCCCGGCGGCCAGAAGTCTTTACATTGAACTGTTTTATATGTGACACCAAGCTTGATACACTTAGCTGCTCCATCCATTCCACCGCTTCGTCCCACTGTAGAAAGTGTGAAAATTGTAAGAATTTGCCACAAGGAATGTAGGCAACAGAAAACTCAACTATGAAGGGTAAAACATCTGTGGAGAGTCAGAGTGGAGGGTTTGTGCAGCTCACAGTGTGAGCACAGTATACCTGAGTATGTGGGAGCCTTTAGGCAGCCCAGCAACCTAGTAAGTTCATTTGATACAAAAGTTACGTTTATTTTGGCCTTGTAGTTGGACTAGTGTAGTTCAACTACTCTGTGTACGTGGAGGGGTGGAGTGATATTGCACACTTGGGAAGAATATTTAATGCACCTTATAATCCGGTGCGCTTTATAGTCTGAAAAATACAGTACTTGGTTTCAATGAATTGATGACTTCTGCTGGTTTTGTCTTGCAATTCCCTGCTATGAAATTCTTTTAAATATCTTAAGGAGGCCCACAACAGTGGTAAGATTTGAAAAAAAAAAACTTGCTGATATGATACCATTAAATTGGTGGCATTTTATTTCAGTCATCCTCCAGCTTTTAACTCTGCTGAAGTTATTTTTTTTTTTTCAACTTTGAATTACAGGAAATTATTCCTATACTTTTGTTAGCCCACTCCGACACAACATTCTAACACAGCAACCGAGACTGAATATCAGCGTTTTACAGAGTTTGCATTTAAATACATTGAAAAATCTGCCAACCTCAGTAGAAAAATTGAAATGTGGATACCCACTTACAGCATTTCCATGTAGGTGGAGAGAGCAGCACTATCATAACAGCCTTGTTTAAGTACTTTCAACTAAGAGATAGAATATTTTTTCTTATGAGAAGAATCTTGTGGACTATTAGAAACTTCTGAATTACAAGAGGCTTTAATCCTGTATTCTCACCCTAGTCCCGCTCATAATTCATATCATAAACACTTCACTTATCAAAGGTTATGCACCATCCTCACTGAAACTTGACACCATTACACCCCTCCTGAAATAAAAAACAGGCCTCAATTCTGATCGCATTGACAATTTCAGACCCATCTCAAATCTTCCGTTACTCTCAAAAACAATCTGGATTCCGCTCCCATCACAGCACAAAAACTGCCCTGCTCAAAGTCACCAATGACCTCCTCCTTGTTGCTGACTCCATCCATTCATCCTTCTTCTCCTTGACCTCTCTGCCGCTTTCGAAACTATAAACCACACCATCCTTCTCCAGCGTCTTCAGTCCATCGGCATCTCCGGTAGAGCACTCGTTTGGTTCACCTTTCCAACCGTCACTATTTTGTTTCCATTAACGATATTATGTCCTATACCTCCCTCGTCACTCATGGTGTTCCCCAAGGTTCAGTGTTGGGCCCCCTCCTCTTCATTATTTACATATTACCCCTTGGACAGATAATTTGCCATCATTACTACCATCCATTATCACTGTTATGCCGATGACACTCAACTTTACATATCCACAAAGTCAATCACCCCACTCATTCTCTCCACTATCACCCACTGCATCTCAGACATTAAAACCTGGATGGACAGCAATTTTCTAAACTCTACAGCAACAAAACAGAATTCCTCATCACCAGTCCAAAATCCCCCCTCCCATCTGTTCAAAACTTCAGCCTCACTATTGACGCTCACAATGTTTCCACCTCTTCCTCCTTTTCCGTTCGTAACCTCGCCGTCACCCTGGACTCTTCCCTGTCATTTCAAACACATATCAGCCATATTACCAAAACATCTTTCTTCCACCTCCATACATCCCTCTCCCAGTCTGTAGCTGAAATCCTCATACATGCCTTCATCACCTCCAGACTCGATTACTGCAATAGCCTCCTCTATGATCTTTCCTTCAGTCATCTCCAAAACATTGCAACACATACAGAACTCTGCTGCCCGCCTACTCGCCCGTACCCAGTCCAGAGATCACATCACCCCTGTCCTCCAACAACTTCACTGGCTCCCTGTCCAATACCGTATCCAGTACAAGCTTCTTCTCCTCACTTAAAGGTTCCTTCATAATATGGCCCCTCCATATCTATCTGACTTCCTGAAACCCCACCGCTCCTTCCGCTCTACGGACACCAACCTCCTCACACCCGTCACCCGCACCAAACACCGGACCTTAGGGAACCGAGCCTTCACTGCTGCTGCCCCCACCCTTTGGAACTCACTGCCCCAAACCATCAGGATCTCAGACTCATTACAGAACTTTAAATCACATCTCAAACCCACCTATTTAAACTTGCTTTTCCGTAGTATGCTTTTCCGTATATTTATATGTTCTTAAAATTGTTTTGTAAAGCGTCTTTGAGTGTCCAAAAAAGTGATTTATGCATTTTTTTATTATTATTTTTTTAGTTGACGCACTACAAAATTATCATGCTTGTATTTATTAATCTAGCTTTTATTATGTTCACCCACACTAATAGCCAGAAGTCAGTTAAAATGTAATTTCTGTCATCATTTTCACTTTGTTTTAAAATAACAGAATATTCCTCTTCAGAAGCAACTGCTCTCTGATGCATGTCTCATATTTTTGAAGTAAACAGGAAATACCTCACACTCTGTGGCAATTTAAAATGTTAATGTTTGGAAAATAATATATTTTAATAATTCTAAATATTTTAATCATTTGTCCTGTTTGCCTTCATGTTGCCCTGTGATAGACTGGCAACCTCTCCAGGTTTGCCCCCCGCCCTATGATCGCTGGGGATGGGCACCAGCCCCCCCCCCCCCAATGCCTCAACGCTGCACCAATAAGTTGGTATAGATCAGTGATTCTCAAGAACCCCTGCCCTGCATGTTTCAGACGTCTCTCTGATGCGACACTCCTGATTCAAAGGATTGCATGAGCTCCTCGGCAGCCATCAGGTGCTGCAGCAGCCTGTTAATCATTCATTAATATAAGTCAGGCGTGTGGCAGCAAGGAGACACCTAATACACACAAAGCAGCGGTACTTGAGAAGTAGGACTGAGAACCACTGGTATAGATGATGGAGAGATAGATTTTAACCAATGTTCTTTTTATATTATAGCTCTTGAAAGGGAATCCAGAATCTGTTAAAAAAATATGGGCAGGTTAAAATCTTTGCATTTTGTAAATTCCCCAACAGACTGTGATCAATATTTCTTACCAACATGTTGAGGGAGATTTTTGGGTGGTTGAATCTTTCATGTTGAATATCGCTCCACCTAACCAGTGTTCCTTTGATTCTCTTTGTTTTTTCCCCCAACAGTGTATTGATTTTTCTTTTGTTCTTTGGTGAATATCAAAGTCAGAAAAGGAAAATCGTCCACTTGAGTTTAAAGTCAATTTGAAAGTGTGGAGTACCAACAATAAATGAGTTTCGAAATGGCCAATTACTAGATTTGAAGAGCAAACAGACACTACACACTGCCCTCTCTGTTCCATTCTGTGGTCTAACACAGACAGGTATTTAGCTTCACTGTTTTTTTTTTCTTATAAAACTGATAACTGAGGAGGACAAAGTAGATAAAAAGAAATACTCTACTCCATTTACAGGTACGACTGCCAAACATGGGCTGGAGTGCCTTGCTTCGATTGTTGTACATTCTGTTGTAATAATACTCTCCAAAAAGAATTTGTCTTCTACATAGACAATTCAGATAACGTTGTTACCAGTTGTAACACAAGGCTTCCTTTTTACATTAGTTCATTGAAAGAAAGAAGAGGACTACAAGAGAGAAGAGGGACAGATTAGCAGAAAGTTAGGCATTCAATTTCATTTTCGTAGCTGCTGTGTTCAAGTTTAACTAGCAAAAGTAACTTTGCCCAAATTATTAGCATTTTTGACATCAGCTTTAAACATCTAAAAAAATCCTAAAACTGAGTTGATGGTGTGACATGGACCAATTAATGTCAAGATCTCTTTTTACCTAAAAGCTCAAATCAAAGCCTCTGGTCATCAATTCTAATCTGTCTATTTTTGTTGTCATCTAAGATTGAATATTCCTCAGCCCTTCAGCTAAAACCATTATCTGGGTCACCGAGAAAGATGGCAGAGAGGAGGAAGGAAGAGAAGCATAAGTTTGGCTAACTGATGCTGCTTGTAACATCAGCAGCGGGGGTTCCTACCAGAAGAGTGTACTTTGGAACAACATCATGTAAAATCACAATAGTATCTACAAGTTCCTACCTCCATTTATTCTCCTGCATTACCTTTTTGTTCTAACCTTTCTCCATGCTGTACCTGTAAACAGACCATTTTATACACATACTTAGGCTGTTAGGTATTGATTTCTTTTTTGTATTACTATGTATTAGTATTTTGAATAATTTAGGATCAAATTGTGGATAAAATATATCAAGTCACATGTAAATTGATATGATTATATTTTTCTTAAGAGTTTTGCATTACACCTTGTTTCCATTTATGGATGTTTCAAGATTCATAAAAACCAGCTGCCGATATTAGAAGACTTTCCAGTGATCATGGACAGGTTCCAAAACTGCAAATATTCTCTTCGCTGTGAATGCAGTTCTTGAAAGTGCACTAATCTACATGAAGACGCATTTGATAATTTTAAAATAATTGAACATTTAACTTATTTCAGTAACTACATTCACTAAGAAAAATCCATTCAATAGATCACTTATACACCTGTGGATGTTTTCAGGCCTTGATTTCTGTTAATCATAATTTTTTGCTTGTGAAAAAAAAAATCTTTTTTTATTACAGAAATGTGGGCTTGATTAAAAAAAAGTATGTTTAATAGCTGAGTAATTTTTTTTTTCAAAAGATACATTTAGTCTGACAAACAAGCCTTATTGGAATACATATTCTAATTCATTCAATGACACATCAGAAAGAACCGGATGAAAGGGAAGCGCGTTGGGCAAAATTAAGTAATCACAGGCATGTTCCAAGCATGCTGCAAAATCTTAAATTCATGAAATGCTGTTGGAACAAGTTGGACTTTAAGCTGGCATTTTGTAGTAACCTAGTCATGGACTTTTACAAGATAGAGTTGAAAGTTTATTTTACTTTAAATTTTTAAACATGGATTATTTGAGTTTGGATGTTTTAAGATTAGATTAGATTAGATTAGATTAGATTAGATTAGATTCAACTTTATTGTCATTACACAGGTACAGGTACAAGGCAACGAAATGCAGTTTAGGTCTAACCAGAGTGTCAGTGTGGCCTGGTAGCCTTTCTCAGAGTTGCGTTCCAGTTGAAAATGCAACCGTTTTCCTTACTGAAAACTGCAAATGTTTATATTGGTTCTCATACATTTTATGTTGTAAAATTTAAGTTGGCTCTATTAATTTTTATTTAGATTTTTCTTGGTGCAGATAAAGTATTGATGTCTTAACGCATAAATCTTTTCTGCACTTCATTTTCTTTTTTCCATTCCATATCCCCCGTTTTCAGTGTTGAGTTTGAAGTGTGACTTATTTATGGTAAATTCAATGAACAGAAAATGGATCAAGTTTGATAACGGATGAGACTCCTACAACTCACCGATCAGGGTCAGTCAAAAACAAATCCATCCATTTTCTGGTTATCAGCTGCTTTCTCTGAGCATCCCTACTACTAACTTATTTGCAGTTATTGCGTAAAATATGAAGGTGCAGATGTTAAAGTAATCGATAACAAGGAACAAACCGGAAAGCCTGAGAGGAACAAACCCAGCGGAGGCAGAGTAAGGATAACATTTTTATGTAAGTCTCATTCTACTGGAAGGGATAATGTAATAATTTAACACGGACAAGCTAATTGTTGGATTCCTTTGAACCTTAATGAGATTAAAAAAGTAAAGCGCATTGAACAAGTTATTCTCCTCCTCTTCATTTGGGCTCCTTTTTTTTTTCTCCCTTTTACGCTATCGCTTCATGATTCCCAGGATGCATCCTCTCTTCGTCTGCGTTTCATTTCTCTTCCCCCATGTCGCCGAATACAAGAGTTTCCTCCCCTCGCTTGTGTCCCTCCCGCTGTCCCTTTGTGAATAAGAGAAACAGTTTCCACTCTGAAAAATACAAAACCATTTCTTCTGAACTGATGTAGATTTCCTCTGTGATTTTTCGGTGTTTCTTCCTGAGTCTATTTATATATATGTGTGTGTGTGCGTGTGTGTGTGTGCATGTGCGCATTGGTTGCTCTGCATGAGCAACAGCTCCCATCGCTGCCTACAATGCGCCGTGTGCCCGCTCCGACGGCTGGGCGGAATCACTCCTTGGAAACTGAGACCGTGATCTCACGTCTCCTACACTCACACAGCCCATTCTCTCTGTTCACAGCGTAATGAGGCAGGAATAAGAGTCAAGCTGTGAAATTAGGAAAAAAGATTTAGAGGAACAGAGGCCGTGCCAAGACAAGAAGGCCATCAAGCTGTTCTGTTTATTGCCATCTCATCCCTCTCACATATACTCTTCTGTATTGTCACTGAAATGGCTGTTAGTCCTTAAAGACCCAATCTGGAGCGCCTTTGCTTTCAACAATTTCCCAGTTGTCTGTCTGATGAGCTTGGATTGTGCACAGAAAATGAGCTCTGGGCTTCCATGTCCACTGTGACTAAAAGTGACAGCTTGAAACACGTGTATAAACGGTCCGTGCTCAAGGAAAGGAAAGGCAGGTTTATTTGTGGAGTGCCATCAATATAGTAGACAATTCAAAGGTCTTTCAGAACAAAATAAATGAGTAACTGAAATTAATCAAAGGAAACACAATAAAATTATAAGCAGTTAACGACGTATGAAGAGAGAGAGAGTTTCAGAAAGCAAGCACTCTGTTTTAATTTGCATTTAATCTATGTAGAACAAGTAATTCCAGGTGTGACCAGACCATACATTGTGGTTTTCTATGGTCTTTACTTTCTAAACGGCCTTTTATCTTGTCAAACATACAGTAGGAACTAAATGCTGCCTCCTCTGATTTATTTCTGGTCCTGGTAACTCTGAGTAGAGACGTCTCTGAGGACCGGCAGGACCTACTTGTACATGGTTCATACCTAACAAGTAACTATGACATGCCATTAGACCCAAAGCCATTTTGAACCTTAAAGCAGGAACAAGATTTTACAATATATTTTTTACAAGTACAGAGCCAGTGTTATTTAAAGGCTTACATTGTATATTGTTCAAAAATGAAGTTTCTTAGGCTGGAAGTTAATACCAGCTGTGGTTATGTCCTGTATTAGAAAGACGTAATATCATCATGAGTTTGTGAAAAAGTAGACCAATCCTCAGAGCGGTCGAAAGCAAACCATTAGTCAAATGTTGCGCGTTTGCTGACTTCAGCTATTTAAAATAACTCCAACTGAAAGTTATGGTATATTTCTGTGTTTTGCAGGTCATGTAGTTGTTTGAAAATTATCATGGCAGGCCCTTAACCAGCTGTTTTGGTAAATTAGATAAGGAGGCAGAATGTGTAAGATGCATCTGACTAACTTGTATTTGTTCACTCCACCAATATTTTACTTTATCTTTTTTTTAATTTTCCAAGAAATGAGAGGTGAAATGACATATTTCTATTATAGGTATGGGAAGTATTACTGATGATAACTTTACAGAACATCACTTAAAAAAAACACTTTCAGGACTGGTGGGATTTGATCCATTGTCCTGTTGTTGGTCTAGACTTTGGCAGAAACATTTGGATGGGCTACAACCTTCTGGTGGATTTTTACTGATATATTTAAAGGCTCAGTTAAAAAACATCTATTGTACCTAAACTCAATTATAAATGTACGTGTCATTAGCAGATTTGATGATGCGTAACAAGGTAACACGTGGAACTTATAAATAGTCTAGAAGATCATCATGTTGAACACAATGTGCTGAAAAGAAGTGGGCCAAGGATAAATCCTTGAGGAATCCCACATGTGATTGTTGTTTACTAGGAACAAGAGCAAAATAGATGTTTTATATGAGTCTCTGTGGAAATGTGCTTTTCAAATTCTAAACCACTTTAACCTCTGTTAAATAAAGTGTGGTTAAAAAGGTGAAATGTTTCATTTTAAAGTGTGAATTATAATTTGATGATAATTTATAATATATTGTGTACATATTCTGGACCATAACTGACTCAAACATCCTGAGCAGGTTCTTCAACAAAAGGATTTTTGTTAATTATTATTTATTTTATCTTATAAATTGCTTTAATTTGTTTGTTTTACTAGTTTTTGTTTGTTTTACAAATGTGCATGCTGCAAGCAGAATCCTTTATTTTAACTTATTCAAGGGAACACGTGAAAAGACCTGCCTTCTCTGTTCTTCTCATGTTACCAGACACCAAAAGGGTTTCATGAACCTCTGTCAGACGGCACAAGCCAGATCGATACTCAGACTGGCTGCCTGATCAATAACCAATCTGATTATAATTAATATGAGATTTAGAGGGGTTCGGGTACATGAGGAATGCAGGGCTGGGTAAAGGAGGGGATCAGAGTTGTGAGCAAATCTCAGTATCAAACAGTGGCTGTTTGTTAGTTTTATGCTGTTTTCAACCCGTCATTCTTTTACGAGCGCTAAGCACAGCTGTGCTGTCGATGCTCTGCCTTCTGAGAGTTAGTCATCCTTAACCATCAGAGCGCTGACGTACTGGGCACTAGAACATGAGATGGCGACGGACATAGCTGAAAAGGTCGCAACGAAGCATTTACTTATGAACAAGTGGCACGCTCCTCATAAGGTGCTTCCTGAGGAGAGTCATGGCAAACAAAACAGGAGCCTGAAGAGCTTTTCTTCCACCTTCTGGTTTTAGTTTATTCCAGTCTCTATTGACCCTTCAGTTTTTCAGCACTTTATCAAACCATGCAGCGCTACAGCTTTAAACTGTATCAAGCAAATTTAATAACATGAATGGAACAAAAGTTTTTTTTTTTTTTTTTTGCTGTAATTGGAAGCAACATGAGGGTTTATTTATCTTTTTTGACAGTATCTTGTAGTCCTAAAAAGTATGCACAAGCATGATCAGCTGCTGTGTTCACCCGGTAAATTTTCCTTTATTCTTCGATTAATCCTCAGATTTCTGTCTTTTGTTTGGATTTTCTATGATAATGTAGATCAAAACAAAGTAGTGCATCATTGTGAGAAAATGAAATAGATGCAATCAGTTAACAATATTATGATTGCAATATATAATGTTATTTTAAATACAATAAAAAACAAACAAAATATTATATATAAAAAAACACTTCTTAACCATCTCCATCATGTCCAGCGGTGGTTCTCCCAGCAAAACTGTGTTTGCTGTCCTCATTTAATGACAACGATTTTTAGTTCTTAGAATATTTTAGCGGGCTCTGGGTCGGGGTGAGAGGCGGTATGTGGGGATTGGGGATGGTTTGTGGGGGTTAAGAAATAGTTTTAATTGCAATTGTTTTCTAATATGGAAGTGTGTTTCCGAATACTGATTTTTAAGATACTAACTGTGTCTTGGAACAGATTACAATTGTAATCAGAGGTTCCAGTGTATGGAACCACTGCTGTGTCTGCTTTAAACAGTTTTCCTGTTCGCAGTCTGACTTGACTGTCAGCTGGATGGTTATCTTGTTGGAGTGATGCATCTGTGTAATAAAATATTAAATGGAGGAGAAGCCTGAAAAATACAACAGCTGAAATTCAGGATTTTTATGCTTTTTTTTTTTTTTTTTAATCTCAGCAAAGTCAGATTGTACGGCAGAGTTTAGGAGAGTGAGTCCAATAATGTGCATGCATAAGCGCTGGATTTCTAACCCTGATCCATACAACTGGTGGTGTTTAACAGTTCAAAACTAGTGTATACGGATGTTTGGGATTTTACAACAGGAGTGAAGGAAAGGTCCTGAGTGATTAAAGAATCATACGACAGATCAATAAAGCATGGGGGGGGGGGGGCAGTGGAAGAGAAACATTTCCAAAAGGAGAGGAGAGGGTTAGCCCTAGGGGTCATGCTTTAATCCTCAAGGATGAATGTAATCTGTCTTTTATGATGGAGGTAACAGTACATTCAGTCCCATCACTGTCTCAGTCAGAAACACAAAAGAGAAATCGTTTCACAAAAGTAAAATTTCTCACATGTTTTTGTTCTGATTGCAAATCTTTTGACAGCATTGCCATTTACATACATCCAGCGCTTCCACCACCACGTTTACCTTTGAAACCAGCACATTCCGTTTTGGTCTCACCCGACAAGCGTGTATTTTTTCTAAACGTTGGCTGTAGCTTGTGACAAACTACTAACCGGGATTCACGCATCATTTCATTATTTTTTTCCTCCCGCTTCAGTTTCGCTTCTATTATGTATTTTTCCCATTACATAAAATCCCACAAACTACGCCGAATGTCAAGGTTGCAATCAAAGGAAAGCGGATAAAGTTCAAGAGGTGAACGCTTTCGCAGGGGCACTGCAGGCATTTGAATTTCAACAAGGTCATTTGAGAGAACGGGGCCTCTGAACGACTGCAAAAAAAGATGCCATGAAGCCGATTTAGAGCGTCTGTCTCAGACCGTTGGGGAATGGTGCAAACATGGACGTTCTTTGAGCTGATGAGAGGCTTTTGGATTGCCAGGCTGAGGTAAAAAAAATATATACTGTTCAAAGAGACCATACATTTAAGTCGTAGAGATGTTTGTGTTCCAGCTTCCGGTGGAACGCTCCTTCCCTGGAGGGTGGAGGTGGCACACATACCTTTGCAGCTTATTAAACCCATTTACTTTCCATAGCATGTTGCTTCAATGAATCAGAGCGTTTCTGTTGTGAGAGAGGCGCATGCATTGAGGGCTGTGACACGTTTTTTTCTTGTCATCTTCCCGCCTGCTCCTGCTCCCTCGTCAGTAGTGTACAGCGGTCTGTATCTGCGAACAAACAGCCTCCTTCATCAACATCGCTTCACATCTGTCAGCGGGGCATTCATCTCGCAGTGCATGGGTGTTGTTTGTGTGTCCTTGTTTAGGTGAGTCAGTTTTGGTGTTTACTGGGTCTGAACGTGCATTTTTGAGCCGTCTCTCGTGAGTCACGGTTTTATAATGTTTGTTTTCCGAGCGACGCGCCGTTTGACAGGATTCTCAGCCAAGACCTCTTAACCATGCAAGGAAGAAAAATTTAGCATAGTGATTGTTTGATTTGTGTACACTCTAGAACAGGAGCTCAGGCATGTTTTTTTTTTTTTTTTCTTCTTCAGCTTAAATCAGTTGCACTTTAACAGGGTAGAGGTGCTGATTATACTCATGCAGGCATTTCCAGCTAGCTTCAGGATCCATCCTCCCACATTCACACGATCACTCATTAAAGTAGACCTGCCAAACCTCAAACGAGAGCACGTACTCACTCCCAGGTAAAAAATAAAAAATGCCCTGTGTGTTTGTGGGTGAGTTAAAAATCTAAAAGATCTATTTTGCATTCCAAGTCAAACACTCTTTGCACCGACACATGAACAGGCTCTGACAGATTATGTCCATTTGTGAGCAGTTTGCATGTGTTTCACACTGTGCACATGCTTATACCAAGTTTGCCTTTACCTTTCCAATCCGACAAAAACTTTTCTTCGGAAAATTTTTTTTTTTTTTTCAAAATACGGTTTAACTTTAATAGAAAAAGCCTGGTATATGTTCATGTAAAAAAAACTACAGTATAAAATGCACAGATCTTTTATTTACCTGGTACCGATGTCTGATTTTAGCTAATACTGGTATTTGTTTCTTATTTTTCTTTTTTTGCCCTAAGGACTACAACACATACAAAATAATGTATTGCAGGATCCAAGACTGAGGCTGTACATTTGATGTATAACCAGAATAAGCTTTTTTTTTGCCAGGTATGTATACATATACGAGGAATTTGAGTCTGGACTTTGCTCACGGCATGCTTACATATACAATAACACAATAGAGCAGTGATAAACAGTAAAAACAATCTGCAGTATAGAAAACACAAATGGACACACTATAACAAGCATGCAGTTTTTTATTAAATATTTAAAACCATGGTTTTTGTTCATGTGTTTATAGACCCGAGTCAGGGAATTCCTTAAAGGTGCAAAGCCATGTTATTTCACTTTTTTTAAAGTTATACTCACTCTGGTTCCATAAAATGTTTTTTATGAAAGATTATCACATCCTGCTGGCATATTAGTTGTTATTTTGGAGTTTTATGCTTTGTTTTTGCTCAGTATGTTACTTAATAAAGCCATTTGTGTATATTTATAATAGCAATGGAAGTACAACACTGCACATGCACAGCACAGGATAAAACAAGGAAACGGCTAACGGCTATTAGCATCTCCCAGCGAAACAGTGAAGAATGGTCCAAAATCCAGTGAAAACAAAAAGGCAAAAATAGATATGATTCCAAGAGGGAAAAGACTGGAATGTCGCTGGGAACACAGTATAACTTGGTGTTCACTGAAGCGGCTCAGATGTGATTCATGTGAGTAAAACTTCTGATATGAGGCTGTTTCTGTAGATCGGTGTATTTAAATAATAACAGTTGGTCTTTGATTACTCCGAGCTGCCGCTTTACTGCGAGGCATCGCAGAGGGTCAGACTCAGTCTGGCATTATTTACGATTTATTAAGTAAACCACCATTATGGAAGTTCTTCAACACTGCTGGTAGATGGTGCCACGTCTGTTTATATCTGCTCATTGAGCCTGGTTCTGGATTCTAGAGAGCCTTAAAAAGGACTTTCAAAACAGTATCGAGATGGAGGCTTGGTATATATAACTTTATTTTATAAAATAAAACTGTTCAGTTTTATTTTATAAAATAAGAACCAATCAGACCCAGATAAGGGTAGATTGGCTTGGATTGGTGCATCTCTAGTATGAATTGTTTTTCCAGGATTAGTAGATGTGCAAAGGATTTTTGAGAGCAAATAGAGAAGTAAAGCATTGCATAGTGCTGCCATTAGTGATATTTTTTTTATTTATCTATGGATAAATCTTTCAGTTTATTAACTGTCTAAATACTTTTATTCTAATATTAAAATGATGTTTTTACACACTGTAAATCAAAATCTAAGTTTCTTAAGTTGTGCACTTTAAAGTATTAAAATTCTAGGCTAAACTTTTCACCTTGAGAAAAAAAAAAATCTTTCACTTATCATTGATGTATTTTGAAATATGAGTTTATGGTGTATATTATAGTATACGTTAGTCTTCTAATAAAAAATAGACCTCAGTTTAATCAGAGTGCAGCTTTCACGTTGCAACTTTAAATTGACTTGTACTGTATTTGTTAATTATATGCTGTATTAAGAAAATGATCCTGTTATATATAATTCCTTATGTATAACATTTTCTTCTGAGTTAAATGTGATTAAAAGGAGGCGGAAGTGAAATCACTCTGAGCTTCTACACAGTTAATCAGTCAAAATATGTGGAAAAAAACAATAACAGAAAAACAGGAAATTGCAGCAGACACACAACTTCTCTAACCTCTGAACACATTCAGTTCTTTTGGGAAAAAAATACTTTTTTGGCTCATGAGCCGTCCCTGGGTTTGTCTCCTCTGCTCCTCATGGATGGTGCTTAAACCGCTGTGATTTGGGATAAAATATACGGAGCTTCCAAACCTCCGTTTGGTCTCGCCTCACTTGAAGAACTTCCATACTCTCAACCATTTTGGCCACTGAGAACTTTAAGAAACTTTTGTAACCCATCTCATTAGGGACTCATTAGACACTACAACCATGGTGTTTGTTTTGAAACAGCAGCTCGGCTGACTTAAAGGGACACACACACATACACACACACACACACACACACACACACACACCACTACACACTGCAGGGAGACTATTCACACTCAACAATTAGGAATAAAAATGTTGTAATTTGTGTCTAGAATTTTAAGAAAATACAAAAGATCAAATCATAAAAAGTACATTTTGAAGAGATTTGATTATTATGTTTAAACTCATCAGTTCCACAGATGAATGGCAGCAGCCTTATAACTGAATGCTTTTATATTGTAGGGTCTCACACAGGTTTTGGACCTAAGGTGAAGCCAGTTGCTTTTAATTTGATGCAATTTGCTGCCAAACCCGACAGGTCCCATCACCTCAAGAACACCATCCCCGCAGTGAAGCATGGTGGTGGCAGCATTGTGCTGAGGAAAGGATTTTCAGCAGCAGGAGCTAGGAAACTGGTCTGAGTCGAGGCAAAGATGGATGTTACTAAATCCAGGGATATTATGAAGAAAAAAAAAGAAGTCTGCCTGCAATTGGAGACTGAGACAGAGGTTCACCTTCCAGCAGAACAATGACCCAAAGGACACTGCTAAAGCAACACTGGAGGGGTTACTTTTAAATGTGTTTGAATGGCCTAGTCAAAGTCCAGACCTCAATCCTATTGATGAGGTCTGGACTTGATGAACTGATGAACCTGTGGTTAGACTTGAAGAACGCTGTTTGCAAGTGAAGACCATCCAACGTGAAAGAACAGGAGCAGTTAGGCCTCAAGGAAGGAGCAGAAATCCCAGAGGCAAGATGTGGCGACTACATAGAGACTGATCCAGAGTCAGCTGGAATTACTGCAAAAGGGGGCTCAGCAGAGTACGGACTTTAGGGGGGGAACAGTTATAGACGCTAAAGTTTTATTTTGTCCCATTTGTTGTTTTCTTCACAACAATAAATTATAACATCTTCAAAGTTGTGCACATTCTCTGTAAATGGTGCAAACTCTCAAACAATCCATTTTAATTCCTGGTTTTGAAGCAAAAAAATACAAATGAAATAAAATGTTAAGGAGGTTGAATGTTTCTGCAGACCACTGTACGTTTCAAGTGCAAAGGAAGGAGTTTTACTTATCAATAGCAAGTCCCATCAAAGGCTGAGACTTTGGCGGCAATGCATGAAGCACCTACAGAGGAACCCAGTAGATTTTCATCTCTAGGAGGTTCTCAAGGCAAGGCACATTTATTTATATAGCACATTTCAGTGTAAAGACAATACAAAGTGCTTTACATGATTAACACATAGGAAAATAAAACAGAATAAAAGCAAGTTCCAATAAAATGTAGAAACAAAATAAAACATGGTAAAATAGAAATCAAAAGCACATATTAAAAACAGTTGGAACAGTCGAAGGCAATCCGAAACAAATGTGTTTTTAATCTTGATTTAAAAGAACTCAGGCTTTCAGCACTTTTACAGTTTTCTGGAAGTTTGTTCCAGATAAGGACTAAATAGGAACTAAATGCTGCCTCTCCACGTTTGGTTCAAGGGGATGTCTTGCACCCCTTTCTGGTGTTAGGTAGCTGTAATTTGTCCTGAGCATCTCAATGTGCAGCAGCAATTTATTCTTGATTAGAACATCACTGCATGTTGCCAGAATAGGCAGTAGTCAGTTTAAATTGTTTAAGGCTCGTTAAATTCAGCACTGATTTGAATGTGTTCATTCACAAATAGCCTACCAGCACCCTCTGTTCTCCCCCAAAGGCTCGTCTATTTTGATGTTTCTTTTTTAAGATGTTTCTCAAAATACATGTTGTTGTTGTTTTTTTTCAGCACAGTCCTCAGAGCCAAACTGGCAGTCATTGGTAACCGGTTCAACATCCTAGCTCCTTGTTCTTGTATATTATGATCTTTCTGGTTTTACTAAACATATTTGCTATTCATGTTTCCTGGTATTTTTCTAAAGAAAGTCCTTTAACCCTTCCATTCTAGGCTATATCAGTGTAGGATGTGAAAAAGGTTCAGAATTTTCTTCCCTGTTGTTATTAAACATGTTAATCTTCTGATGAGGGAAATATCAGCTTGAATTTCCATACTTATCTGAAGAGCAGTGGTTGGTTTTTTAAAAAGGCTATAGTCCAGTTTTAGGTTCTGGGACCTCATTACTTTAAAAGCATGAGAGTACATTGATTTGGACACGTGTGCGCGGTCTGCACCAGAGATAAAGATGATGCCGGGGCAACTGAAAGCTTCATGAGAGCGTGAACGTCTCAACACATGCAGTATAAAAATAAACTGCTTTAAAAAATCTGCTCTGTATTCACGGTGCATGGCTGGATGGACGAAATCTGGAAGCCTGGGCTTTCTCCCGGGCAGCGTTGTGTCTTTTTGTCCGTAACACAAGCACCAGCCGCTAGATTTGGCCCCGAGTTTAGCTGCCGCTCGCTGGAGAAGTGTTGTGGTTGCATAACACCAGCGAGGCTCGTCGATCACCATCTAGGTCTAGCATGCTTAGGCACTTGATGGTACCTCGATAAGGCACCTACCCCAGTCGAGAGCCTGTTTTCATCAGCCGGCATCACCACTTTCCCCCTCTCTCCGTCTTTATATCTACCCACAATGCTGAGCAACACGGACCACGAGGGCTCTTACAGGTAACACAGTGGGTCCACACTTGATGTTTAGAGGCAGAACTGCTTTTCTTCTTCTTTAAATGCTCATGGGACTCAGATTCAAACTGCTGTACAATATTACACTTCTCATTTGCTCCATGCCGGGGCAATAATGCAAGCACTTCTGATACGAGAGAAGATTTGAAAGAAGAAGACTTATAACAAAACAGCTGTTGCCTCACAGTTGTTTTTTTTAGCTTTTGTATCTTTTATAAACTCAAAAATATGTAGAAGGAATTTGCCCCCATCACAGACTTCTTTTGTTTTTAATATCAGACATTGTGATGTCACGAAAAGATTTCCTTATTTATTAAAGAAGCGATCAACCAATGTGAAAAAAGTAATTGCCCCCTAAACATAACTTAGGCAGCAGGAATTACCATCAAGCATTTGCAGTAAGTGGCAACGAGTCTCTAACGTTGCTGCGGCCAGTTAACTTGTCATCGTAGAATTGGTTCAGCTGAGTCACATGAAAGGGTTTTTGAGCATGAACAGCCTGTTCAAAGGCACTTCACAGAAATTTAATTTACCAAGACCCCAAAAAACTATTTTTTTTTGTTTTGGTCCATTCAGAGGTAGACTTGATGGTGTGCTCCTGATAATAGTCCTGCTGCATAATCTGAATGTTCTAAATTACAGTCATGAACTGAAGGAAGCACGTTGCCCTTCAGGATTTTCTGGTAGAAAGTAGATTTAATAGTTGCATCAACTACAACAAGTCCTGAAGCATCAAAGCAGCCCAGAACAATCATGCTACCACCACCATGTCTTACTGTTGGTATGATGTTCTTTTCCTGAAATCCTCAGTTGTTTTTATGTCTTATGACTTTTGTCTCCCTGTTGTCTTCCCAGAAGTCTCGAACACAATTGAGATGTTTTTTAGCAACGCAAGGCTGATGTGTGTGTTTATTTTGCTCAGTAATCAGTTGGAAATCTCAAATCTCATTTTTGCCCAGTCTCTAACTTCCTGTTGAATCATAAAATCAGATCTTAACTGTAACAAGTTCGGTATTCAGTGCCTGAACGCTGTCTTGCGTTCTTCTGTCATCACATGGGTAAGTCCTCGATGCACTCCTGCAGTGATTTTGGTAGACAGGATGCTCCTGGGAAAGTTCAGCGCTGTTTCATGTTTTCTCCATTTTTAGCTCTGTGTGGTTGGCTGGAGTTCCTAACCAATGGTTTTTCAACCCCCTTCACACTTACTTTGTTTTCCATCTGTTCTTGAATTTCTGTATCTCCGGGGATAAGATATTATGGAGATATTTTAATCTTGTTGGTGTTGTCAAAGACATCCTATTTAAGTGATCTCTATATTCTATAGACCTGTTAATAAGCGGGCCTTTTTGTGGCTAGTGAAACTGAACAAAAAAAATGTAGTTACAATTATTTCTTTTTATATTATTTTTATTGCAAGGTGCACTTTGGATAACATACGTGTTGCTAACAATGCAGTTTTAGCTTTACAGATTTTGTAACTTACAAAAAAAAAGAAAAGAAAACATAACAAAACTAAATCTATGGAAACAAAAACAACAGCAGCAACATCCAACGTGAGCCTAAATTGGAATTAAACGATTAAGAATTGCAGCTGCTGCCACTATTTCCAAGAAACTGTGTATCTGACTTCAGATGGAGTGATAACAGATGGGCCCCAAAAAAGAGCCACTACAGCCATTATCATTACTATTTTGTCATTTAGTTTGCAATAGTGTCCCCTTTCTCGACCCTTTAGATTTTTTAGCACTGGCCTCCAATACGTTTTCAAAAAGTTGCATGTCTACATGCATTTTCATGTATAGGTTTCTCCACACATAAGGTGTCACTAAGCTGCCTCTTCCACATTTCAGTTGAAGCTACAGAATCTGACTTCCAGTGGCCCTTTTCCATCAGTACGAACTAAGAGCGGTTTGCTATGGGTCAACTAGCTTTTTTCAGCTTTCCCATTACTTACAGTTATGTGGCACCATTACTATTTTAGTACCTGCTTCAATGCGGTTCCAAGCTCAGTGAGTCAGCCCAAAGTAACGACATCAGAGCACTGATCCGCTAGGGGGTGGAGTTGCTGTTTGTGACTCCACAAACACCATTGTCCAATGCAGAGGTGCACACATTTTTGATGAAGAATGTTACATGTCGGACTCTTGGCTTCACCTTGCCATGTCAACCAGGCTAACATTCATCAACCAGGTACTGTTAATGGAAAACCACCCGTGGAAAACCACATTTCACCATGTAAAAAGGGAAAAGTCTCCCGCTGATCCCAGTGGCCACAAGGGGCAGGGTTCACACAGGGTTGTGTAAAAATAATAATAATTGAGCTTTATTGATCTCACAATGGAGAAATTCACTCCTGCATCTTAACCCATCCCCTTGGGGAGCAGTGGGCTGCCCCTGTGCGGCGTCTGGGGAGCAATTGTGGGTTAAGGGTCTTGCTCAGGGACCCAGAATGCAGGCTTTGGGGATCAAACCAGGTACTTGCAACCTTCTCAGAGTGCAAGCACACTGGTCTAACCACCAGGCCAACACTCCCAACAATCAAAGACTTAAGAGCAAAATGAATGACAGCTGGGGGCCTGTCCAAAGTTGAGCTTTGAGTGTACCAACCTGCTGGTGCCTACATTAGTTACACAGAGCTGATGCATTATGATGCAATTTATAAACTTTCCGTTTAGAATAGTGCAATCTATGTATTATTTTGAACAGAATGTATTTGTGCCTCGCATTGATGGGACACAGATAAATATTCCCAAGACATGTTTCCCATTGTTGTTTGGTAAGGGGCAGTGCCAATTCAGACTCTCTTTCACACACTTGTATTTCTGAATTAAATTCTGAAGAGTGTCTGGAATAGACTTCATATTGAAGAATATTTAAGCTTTTTCTAAGGGCGGGGTGATGCAGAATCTGACCACCAAAAAAAAAAAAAACTCTTTATAAAATGTCAATGGAAAAAGAAAAAAGTGAAACAGGCTCAGTCTTGCCTCGTTCATACAACATCAGGTGCCACTCCTGATACAACTCAGGGACTTCGCTCTCTTCTCACCTGGTTCTCAGCACGATTGTCACAGATTGTTATATCCCTGTACATATTTGGAGCCTTAAAATGTGATTTCATTTGATTCAAATTTTTCATGAAATTGTTTTCATGAAGAATCGTTTGTACCGGGGTTTGCTTATATGATGGGACTGTTCGGTAGTCCCGCATGCTGCTTATTCTAGAGAACGGCAGGCAAGAGTTGGTTTAGTTGCATCCTCGGTGATATCTGTACTCCTCCAAAAGGCAAGAATATTTAGATGTTCTGCCCAGTAAAAGCGTTTGAAGTCTGTTGTAGCAAACTTGTCCTCTAATCATAGTTATTTAACAATTTAATAAGCAGAGAATTTAGATTTTTGCATTGATCTAGGTTATACTGGATGGCGTCTTTTCCTCTGAAAATGTATTAATTATAAAAAAAAAATATTTACTTTGCTTTTCCTAGTTTCGTGCTATTTTCATGATCTGAAACATTTCCACAGCAGCGTATGCAAGCTTTCTGTTTCTGAGGAAATGCTGGGCTGCAAAATGTAAAAAAAAAAAACGCGACGGGCCTCTCATGATTGCTAAGAGTAAAACTGCAAATGAAGCACAGGATCTGTCCCCGGAGAACGCAGCCTTCTCGCCGTGAAAAGATGAGTCAAGGGTCTAAACAGTAGGCGCTGGGAGGACAGAGCGGCAGGCGAGTGGAGACAGAAATGCGAGAGGAGCCATGAAGTGAGTCAGAGTGGGATGATATGTGGGTCGTGACTCCACAGTTTCCCGAGAATCTGTCTCTTCCTCCTCATTACTCACATGACCCGATCCGACTGGTTGGTAGGAGCAGCCTCGGCACTTTGACTGGTTGGATGGATGGCTAATTGACTGGCTAACTGATGAATGGATGACCGATCGGGTGTTTTGTACGCCTTTTATTCTGGGTGGATGTGTGCCGATGATTGATGATTAGCTGTGCGAATGATCATGGCTGCACGGATTATTGGGTGGTGAGGAAGTGAAGGTATGGACAGCACTCATCCATACATGACCCGAAACAATGAGCTGACCTTGTTTGCTGCAAGTTATAGTCTACCGTCACGATTTCGCTTTCATTTAGCTGTGGATAAATGAGCCCGTGGAACGGAATTAGCATCATTTTTTTACAGTTTGCTTCAGAGAAGAAGAAAAAGGGGAAAAAAGTGAAATCCAATCCTAATAAGCCATTCTGCACCGGCTCGTCTGGTGTTTGAAGAAACTGAATGGAACGGCATCATTTTCCCTTTAGCTTAATTGTGAGGATTAGCTGAAGAAAAAGACAACAAAGAAGGAAACTGAAGTAACACCTTTATTCGGATGCATAAAAAGCAGCAGCTGCCAGATGCGCCTACCACTGTCTGTGTAGGATCTCTTCAGTTACAGGAGCTCGGTGTGCTCGAAGAGACGTGACGAACTCCCCGCCATGTGCTCATGATTTTAGGAGCAAACAAGGGGCACACGTGCTAAAATGTGAAGGAAAGCATATGGAATGGTACAGGCAGTCCCAATCATTCAAATCTAAATGCATTCTGCTTTGGTCCACAGTTCTGCTGGAAACTTGATCATCCGGCAGGAAGTGGATGATGGCAAACTTTATACTCTCCATTTTAAACAATTAGGTTACCTTAAGACCACAAGGCTATGTCTGACCAAACCATGAATATAAAACTGTATTTTAGAGTTGATCATATCGAGGGAAAAAACTAATTATGCACTCTAGAATAAGAGTTATTGTAGATAATAACTAAAGTGTAATTAATTTAAATATTACAACTATAAATTTCAGGTAAGCTAATGGAAACTCAAGGGCGGAAACTTTTTGGTTACTGAAAAATAAAGACAGCAATGATACAACTAGTTTTGCCATTTCTACATGTGCAAAACTTTTTTTAATCTAACTTTCTTTTACTAACAAGGGTTAGTGGTAGGAGTTACAGATATTTCAGTAATTAACCTGTGGAATAGCTGAGTGGTGGGATGTGGTATGCTTGTGGTTCCCTTTTTCTTTATGAAGTCTCCATCTTGGGCCTATTATTAAAGAAAAGGTCCAATCCAGCATGAACGTTAACAGAGAGAGGTCGAAAGCTCAAAAAAATAAAACAGAACAATTGTATTTTTAAGTCTTCCTGATAGCTGAAGTTCAATTTATTCCTTTGCTAACTTGACTAAATGTCCCCAAGATGTGTTTTAATGGAGGAACTGCAAAAGTACCAAACGATGGAAGACAAAATGACCACAACCGTCTGAATGAACATTGGACTCTGCAGAAAATCAAGTTTCACGCCTTTTGTTTTTTCCCCAGTCTTCAGTGTTAAGCAACTCCCTGATGCTGAAAATGGCTAAGAATAACGCCCTCTTACCGCAGTACCAACTTTCACACCAAAGAGTGTTCCTGTTAGTCTTGACCTAGTACCACTTAGTGTAGGTCAAGACTAACAAGAACAATCTTTGGTGTAAAGGTTTTATGGTACATTGGCTGATCGAAGAAAGATGGATTTTTTTTAGTTTTCGTCTTTCATACAGAAAGAACGTTCAGCTTCAAAAAAGCTCAACACCCTGAAGTAGAAACATTTAAACTACTAGTGGCCCTCTAAACTGTGTACACCCCGCTAGGTTTTTTTTTTTGTTTCAGATCATGAAAAAAAAAAAAAAAAAAAAAAAAAAAAATATATATATATATATATATATATATATATATATATATAACAGACCACGTTACATCATTTCCAATTTTTTTTCTATGTTGAATGAGACATTCAATAGAAAATAAACAAATGTAATGAAGGCACACTAAAATAAAAAGTTGCATATGTGCGCACACTTGGTCTTCACTTGGTTTTGTATTTCAGTTGTTGACTATTGTCATGAATTGAGTTCTTTACCAGTTCACACTTTTGTGTTGAGCCTCTTACTTCCTCTTGGGTTCTGTTCTCTGGATTTTGGTCTAGATTTACATTTTTAGTGTCAGTCTTTAAAGGTATAGTCAATAATAATTTTTCCAGCTTCGGGTTCCAGGGGTGGGGGTGGGGGGGGGGTGGATCACCTTATCTATTGGTTGTCACACATGCCAATGATTGCCACGAGCTCACATAATGCCAATGTGTTTGCACGTTCCTTTCTAACCTCCGCTTGCTGGCTGCGCAAGCGCATTTCTAGTGTTTAGGTATTGGCTAGTTTTGGTGTTAGCCCTTTATTGTAGCTCCACTGTTCTCACCGTATAAAATGTTTTTGTTCTGCTTCCCCTGTGTTCGTTCTGTGTTACTGTCACCTTCCCTCAGTTTTCCTGATCATGTTCTTCCCCAGCGTCCCAGTCACGCCTGGCTCTCTTGCCATTCACCAACCCTCCCAGTAGTTTTTCCTACATTTGATTTCGCTCCATTTGCTTCATTGAATCTTAATCACAATCCATTAAACCTTCAGACTCATTTTTGAGTTTAAGTTTATGAAGGATGAAAATAATCTCATTGAAGAAAGGAGAACATTCACAGCAATATTGATACACTATGGCACAATGAAGTCAGCCATAAGTGGAGAAAATGTGGGACAGCAGTGACATTAGAAAGACGGGACATCTTCCCCGAACTACCAAGAACACAGGACAGAAACTGAACAGGGGAGCTGGCTTGAGACCAACAGCAAAGCTGAAGAAGCTGCGGGAATTCCCAACAAGTAGCCTGCTGTTTTTTTTGTTTTTTTTTTGTTTTTTTTCTACATGTAATGACAGAAAAGAAATAGGGCTGTTCCACAGAGGTCTTTTTCCCCAAAGAAACCCCTATAGACCTGGCTAAAACCTTCCAAAATCTTATGGGAGAATGTGTCATGGTTTGATTAATCTAAACTCTAACTTTTAGGGACTGATTCCTAAAGTTGGGTTAAGTACAAAAGAGCACTGAAATAACACCCTGTCCACATTCAAATATAGTGGTGGCAGCATCATGGTCTGTTTTTTGTTTTTTTTTCTGATGGAACTTGACTTTTTATAAAGGTGGACATGTTCTAAATATCAATCAGTCTTAACCCAGAACCTTCAGGTGTCTGTTATAAAGGGGAAGCAGGAGAGGGACTTTATTTTTCAACATCATGGTGTGTTCAAGCACACATCTAAATTCCTTTCATGAGGAAAATTCAAGTTTTGGCTTGCCGTAGCCTGCGTTCACAACTTAATTTTTATTTTTCTGTCTACTTCTGAAATCTATAGAGGACCTCCTCAGAGGGCTGTGGACAAGAGACGTTTCTAATTTCTGATCTATTTGGAGAACTTTGACCAGAACTAATTAGTGAATACTGATGAGGCAAGATGTGGGATTCCTAAAGGAGCCAGATATTGAAATTGAATCACAAGGTGCTTCAAAAATGTAGTAGCTTAAGGATGCGCTGCAATTGCAGTTGAACTGTGCAGGATATGTGGCCCAGTGTAAGTTTTTAAATGAATGTGAATGCTCTAATTTTTTACATAAAACTGTCTTCTTGATAGGGGTATGTCAAATTTCTGATCCATACTACATACTTTCCCCACACATCATTAGACATCATGCAGCATTGGGAAACAACAACAATGTGATTAAAATGGAGAAACCCAGCTCCAAATCCACCAGTTGCACACAGGGGAAAGAACGTAGACGGCAGATTACAAAGTAGAAACATTTCCCTCCCTATTGACTGATGTTCAGTCTTTTGCTTGAGGTTATTCCAAAGTAAACACGTTTTCTCCAGCCACAGCCCTTCTGCTGGATCTCACCGACGTGCCCATCACTCAGTCTGTGCTGCGTTTTCAACAGCATTGCCAGAAAGAATCACACAGTCTCCTGGGGCTTTTGTTCAAGTGTGTTTATGCAAATGATAACGGTGTGCAAGTTTGGATTTATATGAAAAAAAAAAAGTTTCATTTCTTCCACAAAATAAAGAGTTAGGATTTATCCGAGGAGAAAAAGGCCGGGATCGATTTCAGGTCCAGCCGCCCAAAACGTGTCACCGGGACATTTTATCCGTGACGTATCTTCGTTGTTGTTTTTTTGTGTATATTCCGACAAAAATTTACTTCATCTCTGGCTGAAATCTGGATGGGCGCCTCTAACATACATGTATGTCAGTATGCTGCTCTTGCTGAAGGTGAGAGGAGCAGGACTGGGTGTCGTTCCAGGCTGAAAGGTCCTGACGTGGCTGAGGACAACAGCCATGTTCGTCTCTACCCTTCACCCAGGAATAAGAGAACTCTGTTCCTCAAGAGGCATTAAAACTGTGATAGATCAGCAGAAAGTAATGTCACACATTACAACGGATAACTTCCTCCTCTTTACTCCCGACCTCCCCCTCTTTCGCGTTCACTTGTTTGCCCTTGGCTGCTGCCTCTCCGGGCCTTTATTCTTCCTGCTTTATTATCAGACGCCCACGGTCAGTGAGTTCATCCAGACAGGCAGGCAGAAGTATATCAGCATCTCATCGGGGGAATAAAAACCGTTGTTTATTCTCACCCGCTGCACACGAGGGAGGCTGGGTCACATACTACTGAACTCTGGGTGACTAAAGCAGCTGTCATTTGGCGGCTCCTAAATGAATTAGAACATCAGAGCGTACGCCAGGCATTGCTGGATGTCAGTCAAGTGCATCATCAAATGGTTTTCCATTTGCCCGTAGGTGGATTTAATAAACAAGGACGAGAAGGACAGAATAATGGGGGGGGGGGGTGTTTTAGTTAGACAGGGAGCAATTTCACTGCGATTATGTTTCTTATTAAAAGGGGAGATGACAGCAAGAAAACAACCGGCTGGTGATTCTGTCTTGATGCCGTTTTTTCATTTGAGTTTTTTTTTTTTTTATCTTTATAGATTCTGTTATATCTCGATAAGAAGGTGACTCTTTTTGTGGTACACGATTTAAAAATTATGTATTAGAACGTGCATTTAATGATCCAAGATGTAGCATTTCTAAGAAATTCAGATTTGCCTTTTGTCATTGACTGAACTCTCTCTAGTATTTTTCAGTCCAATGCAGAAACAAACTTTTCCTGCGTACTGTAAATGGATGTTTTTGAATTTAAAGCACATGAATCTCTTGCCCATGGTTCATGAAACATTGTGAAGACCATATTGTGCTGCAAAAAAAAGTTTTTTGGCTCATTCTAGATATTATTGCCTCTCAATAACCTGGGTAATTGTTGAGCGGGTGTTTGCGAATTGCTTTATTGAGGTAATAATAAAAAATAAAAAAAACAAACCTTGTGCTATTTGAAATAAGTAATTGCCCCCTAAACCTATAATAACAGGTTGTGCAACACACTGAGTGAAGAACTGGCATGAAGCGTTTGCAATAACTGGGAATGAGTCTTTGACATCAGTCTTTTGTTGCAGAATTCAGCTCCACTGGGGAACATGAAATGCCTGTTAAATATCATGCCACAGCATTTCAATTTGGATTTAACGGTAGAGTCAGAGAATTTTCTGGAAGTTTCCCCAAGTCCCTCTTTGGAAAACTGCGCGTGCGCAAGACCGTCTTACCTGCTCATCCACTCTTCAGGTGGATCGCGGGAGAAAAATCTCCCAAATCCACTTTGGTCTTATTTCTTTCTGCTGAGTCCTTCCTCTTCTTCTCATAAACTTGCTTCTTGTGACTTTCAGCCATGTTCAAAGCATACGGTGAGAGAAGCGGAGCTACAATGAACGGCTAATACCGAAGCTAACCACTAAGCTAACTGCTAAGCTAAGCTAAGTGCTAAGCTAACTGGATACATAAACACTAGAAGGGCACCAGCCAGCAAGAGGCGATTAACAAGGAGTGAGCACGCACATTGGTGTTATGTGAGCGCATCAGAAAGATTGGCATGTGGGACAACCAACAGATAAGATAACATATCTTATCTTATCTATAGACAGAGGGGGTTGAGAGCAGGACAATACCCTGCCATTCGGACTGAACATCAAGGATTGGTTAGAGTTTTTATAGGCCTGCAGCCGTCACAGACATCAATTTTTTTAACCTCCTTTTCTTAATATATGTATAATGTAAGGACTACTGTTAGGATAGAAGGAATGTTTCACCTAATATAACAAAAAGTGCTTCTGATCAGGATTACCAATTATAGCTTAAGCTTGGGCTTTGAATAAGCCACTCCAATACCTTAATTTTATTTATTTAATCTATTTTTTCAGCCATTCTGAGATCGACTTACCGCTTAGATCATTGTGCCGCTACATAACCCAGGTGTGTGTTATCTCAGTGTCACAACTAAATTGACTGCAGAACATTCTTCTTGAGGTTTTCCTGATAGAGAGCAGAGTCCAAACAATGCGTCATCCAGAAATTAAACTTGTTTTCCTGGGTTCTTATGTGACCTCGTGGAGGAGAGGTAAATGCGCCGTTGGAGTAATTTTGTGTTGTCCAGCCACTCCTCGGGAAGATCCTCCACTGTTACATGTTTTTCTCCATTTGTGGATATAGGCTCCCTCTGTGGTTCACCAGAGTCCCAAATTATTTTCCCTGTAGCCATTGCAGGTCTTTTAAACACTAATCTCTGCTGAACATAGTGCAAGTTTCCCACTTAAATGATCTATTATTTACCAGCAAGTCATAATTAGTAAACTTGATCTTCATTGGTGTGGGGGATCCAGAGAGCTGTAGAAAATTTGAGCTTTTCAATTCAATTTATCCTAATAAATAATGCTGGAAAAAATGGCACACACATCAAAGGAAAAACATGAAAAATGTAACCTTTACCAACTTCTGCTTAATTCTGGACATATGTAAAACTTATGTAAAACTTTGCATATACCTTGAAGTTCCCCCAGATGAGGTAGCAGTCAAAGCTGGAGGAAAGAAGGTCTTTGGGTCCCTGCTTAACAACAGAGCTTGGTTTGATAAAAAAATAAAAGAAAAGAAGGTTAAAATCTCTTTACACAGATTCACTCAAATGCTACTTCTTTTCTCAAATGAATGGGAAGTCTGTGATCTTGAAAGCCGTTACATGTGTTAAAGGCATTTTGATTTGGTCCTTGCTGTCAAATATATTTATATATTATATTTTGGAATTTAATCTCAGTAAGTTAACGGAATGATTTAAGGCTTGTAGTCTTTATATAAGTCCAAGATATATTATCTCTGAAATAATTTCTCGTACACCTTCCAGAGATGTCATAGAAATATGAGGACATTTCCCTGGCATTTAGATAAAACTGAGGTTCAAGGTTTTCTCTAGATTTATCAAACAGAAGCATCAGAAAAGGTAAGAAAATGCCAAAGGAAAAAAACGGATGGTAAAATCTAATGAAGTGACATTCTTTATCTCTACTTGGGGAAAATGTTTACAGGTTTTTATTTAGATATCGGCAGTCGTGTCTCTCTTGGCTTGCATTTTACATTTCAAAATAAATCCTCGTGAGAAGAAGTGGGGAAGGGGAAGACTATGAAGGCAGTTCACTTCGTTGCAATATATTGGATCACAGTAGATGAAATCTGAAGATATTTCCACTGTGTTTGATTTGAAGAAAGATTGCTTTCTGTAACTTGTTTGTCTCCTGTATTCCTGTAGAATTGTCACCACCAAAGTGTTGGATGCAAAACAGCAGATGTTTTACGGCAAAAATCAAAAGGGACATCTGAGGATTGCATCTTCCACATATTTTTCAGAAGAATGAGTGGTGGGTTGTTGGCAAAAATCTTCTATATTCAATAGAAATGTCCCAAACAGCATTTAGCTTTTTGAAAATCTTTGACCTCCCATTTCAGAATTTGTCTTATTCTACATATTACACAAGAAAATAAGAACATCATTAGAACTATTGTGTACTACCTTTGGTCACTATTTTTTAAATGGGTGTCAGAGGCGACATCACAACATCTGTCAGAGAAAGTAGCAGCCGTGTAAAAAAAAACTGATTATGGAGCTGGCATTTTAAACTGCCTTTAGCTCCATATGTTAGCAATTAGCATGGTTAGCATAGCTAGTTTCACTTGAATGGCAGCTTCCAGGTTTATAATTCCGCATAATTTAGATCCTTCACTGAAAGAGAAAAGTTTGCTAACACTCACATATCCAACATTTTTCCTCTTAGACAGAAGCTGAAAGTTCAACGAATAAAAAAGAGCAACTTGTCTTACATTTCATTAAGCCTTCCTGTTATCTGTTTAAGTCTGGCTCCATCTGGCTCTCTCGCAGCATGAACAAACTGTAAATATGTCTCAACACATCATAGAAAGTACAGTTTCCTTTTGAATCCCTTGCACATCTGTTTTCTGTAACAACTTCCACACTGAAGAGTGGTGTTTTTATAGTATTGTGTACTTATTAATTAAATACCATTCAGATTTTTCGAGTCTCTGACTGGCTGCTCATCTGTCAAAATAAAAATCATCTAATTTCAGTCAACATTTATTTTAGTTAATTTCTAATGTACACAAGGAGGTATTTAACAAAACAATTCAATCCCATGTTTTTAAAAGGTGTATCTGTTAAAAAAAAAAAACTGTTTTAACTCCATTTTCTCTCTTGACCTTTTATGTTGCAATCTATCTTTCACCAAAAAAAGCAGAAGCCTAATTAGAGTTCCAGATGAACATATTTGTGTTCACAGGACTGTATCACCGTCTGTCCGTCTGGCCTGCAAGCTGGAAATGATTTAATTCGGTGGCTTCATACACCCAGCGTGCACATTATATGGACACAAACGCACACACTGGCAGAATGATGGCTAAAAAGTATGAATATTTCAAGGTAATAAAGAAGGATTCTAACTTTTTAATTGTTTGCGTTCCAGGGGAGGCCTTAAAGTTTTCTATTAGAACAGCTTGGTGTCATCAGTGATATGCACTGAAATATTTTAACCAAACAGGATTTCTTTAATCCTGACAAAAACACAAATAGAGATGTTTATTGCAACATACGGATAAAAAGGATTATCCATACTTGTCGTGATGTACGGCGCCTTGCAAAATATTTTGACCTCTTTCTAGACATTGTCAAGCTACAATCACAGATTTATTTGTAATGCACTCTGTTCTGATTTGATAGTTTTATTTGAGAGACCACCAGAAAGTAGCATCGGCTAGCAAAGTGGCTGAAAGATTTTCAAAACATTTTAATAATCGAATTTAGAAAGGTGTGGCATGCAACCTTTTCGCACATACCCCAAAGTGAAATGCATTGCAATCGACTGTCTTTAAAAGCTAGCTAATTAATAAATAGGTTCCACCTATGTGTAATTTCATCAACGTACAAAGCTACCTGTTTTGGAAAGGATTTAGCCCTCACTCACACAGACTCCATCATCATCTAGTCAGTGTGGTATTTCCCACAGGCTTTGTGGTGCAGCAACATGACGGAGAAACCACCACAGTCAGAAATCCCGATCTAGTCTATTTTTGGCTGAGGTGAGGCCATATAAAGGTGATTCTCAGAGAGGTTTTTGTGAGGTTTACCAATGTTATTTTTCAATTTTACACCGAGGCAGCACGATGTGAAGCAACACTGTAGAAGCGAGTCGCACAAGAAACACAGCCGAAAAAGCCTCCTGTGGATCTGTGGACTCATTTTTACCTACAACCCAAAAACACCTGTCAGACAGATAAGGTGCAGCAGCCAAGATTAACCTCAATAATATTTACCTTTACGCAAAAGTTCAATAATGTATATCGGATTAAAAAAGCTAGTTAAAAAGCTAGTTAAATTATGTCTGATAACTATATATTTTTATAAAAATTCTTTAATATATATATATATATATATATATATATATATATATATATATATATATATATATATATATATATATATATATTAAATAGTGCACCGAGTGCACAACTCTGAGGAGATTACTATGGAGCAAGTTGTTAAGAAAACAATCACCTCTTTTCAAATGAAAGGTAAGCACTTTTCTGGCAATTATTTGATCTATCTATCTATCTATCTATCTATCTATCTATCTATCTATCTATCTATCTATCTATCTATCTATCTATCTATCTATCTATCTATCTATCTATCTATCTATCTATATAATCACTGTGAATGTAAATAAGACATCATATGCCCATTCCTATCTCTTTTTGTATTTTTATTCGTATTTCTTTTCGTATTTTTTTTTTATTCGTATCTTCTCTTTTTCTTTCATCCACTGTATATATGAATATTCACTGTATATAACTGATGCACCTTTCCTACTTTGCACCTTCTCTTATGAGCCGATGTGGCAAGTGAATTTCTCCAATGTGAGATAAATAAAGCCTAGCTTATCTTATCTTAATGGCTCTCACTGTTGTTTAGACTTATCATGCAGGTGATTCTTACTGGGGCAAGTAGAAACAAAATAAATATATTATGGTGCAAATGGCTAAAAATTATAACTCACAATACAACAACAGCTGGTTCTCATAGATTGAAGTCTCAGATAGTTCAGATAATATTTTGTAAAATCTCGTTATTTGAGCTGAGTAGCTTTTCGGTCTTAGAAGTGGAGCATTCTCCATGATGCAGTGTTGTGTCATCATAGGTGTTAAATTGCAGGACTCCAAAGGAAAACCCAGGTTTGTTAAACTTGCTTTGTAGTATCCTCCACCAGACAAGCTGAGATGGACAGATGGAGAAATGAAAAAAAGACACTGGCAGGGGGGAAAGAGACAGTCAGGAAAACTGGAGGAGAAAAAAACAGAACAAGTTAAAGAGCAGCTCTCTGCCTTTTAGTGAATCTCAGTTTCTTTTTGGCCAGGGAATTCAGACCATCTGCTCCAGGCACAAGCCACAAACCAACTACCTCAGAGACATTGCATATGCGTGTGTGTTTGAGTCGCTGACGATGACATCATCACATGTTGGTGTATTTCTGTGTAGTGTAGCCTCTATATGCCTTGAATATATTGGTTTTCCCATGTATTGATGGAATGTGTAAAGGTTTAATTAAAACCCTTGAGATTTGTTAAGTCAGACCTTTTAATTTCAGTACATTCTTTCTTACAGATATAGGCATACTTAACAAGCAAATATGATTAGCTTTATTTATCTATAAAACTGCAAACTTTGCACATGGCATAGAAACAAAGACTGAACTGCAAATATGTGTCACAAATATATGCACTGCTTTCTTTGATAATGCTCTGGACCTGCTGAATGGGGCCAGATATCAATTTAGTAACTCATGTCTTTGTGAAGATGGGAGTTTAGCTTGGCCTATGTAATTTTTTTTGAAATAGCTAAAAAATAAATAACTTACTTTTTCCTTTTTCGAGTCTCAGCAACCTGTCTCCTTCTTGTAAACATATTTATAAACCTTGAACTTCTATCATTACAATTAGAATGTTTTATGTAAATGGTGAATGGACTGAACTTGTATAGCCCTTTTCCAGTCATACTGACCACTGAAAGTGCTTCACACTATAGCCTCATTCACCCAATGACACTTATGTTTTTATGTGGGGTTACTGACACAAAGCCATCCAAAGTTGTGAAGTAGAAGCAAGTGTTCCATAGTTTTCAAAAGTCTTATTTGCAATTAAAAATCTCGAAAGTCCTCTTTACTCCGATAATGTGTAATTGAAATCCAGTGCAGCCGACAGCCTCCAGAGTATAAATCCAGCTTTTCTGTGAAGGCCTCAGAGGTCAGCAGAAAGCTCAGGGAGAAGGTTTATTGCCGGGTTACGTTAGGAAATCATATTCCACATTTTAAAAAATGAATAGAGCTCTGTTAAAGCCTTCATCTGAAAAAGGAACAAGTTACCCACAACTCTACAATGCAAATATACAAAGACAGGCGAGATAAGGAGGGCATTAATCAGAGAAGCAGTTAAGGTTGCCCATGGTGTCTCTGGAGGAGCTGCAGAGATCCACAGTTTTTGAGGGAGAATCTGTTAGTACCAGGGAGATTAGTACCAGTGCACACCACAAATCCACATGGAGTCCAAAGCCATAAAGGAGACAGTAAGATATGTGGCAAATGGGGTTTCAGGTCAGATGAACCCAGCATTTAACTTTGTGGCCTAAGTGTGCAATGAGGTTTGCTGTGAAAAACACATCACATTGCCCTGATTACATAATCATGGTGGCGGCCTCATGCTGAAGGGTTCCTCCTCAGCAGAGACAGGGAGGCTACTCGGAGTGGATGGGAAAATAGGGGGATAGAAACAGGCAGCAAATAAGACTTGGGTGGAGGTTTACCTTGCACCAAAACAGTGACACCACAAAGACACCACTAAATAGGGATATCCTATATAATAAAACACTAGTTTATTCACACTAAGTGATTCACCTGTCAAACTGGACCAATGGGTATGACTTCTAATGGAGTTTAGTGCTTCAGAGGCGAGTAGTCAGAAGAGGAAAACCATGCCACGGCACCACGGTTCCATGGATTTCCTTCATCAGCTACCCTAACATGTCCTGGAGCCTCAGGCTTTTGACAGCCATCACTAAAGTTATGGAGAAGCCACTGCTGAAGCTCTCGAGTGCTTAGCAATATAAACGTGTTCCCAGTGCCACCTTGTTGGTCAGTACTCTAGTTTTTTTAAAATGAATTGTTCCTTTGACTGTAAATATACTTAAGTTTTCACAGGTAGGTGTGAAATCGTCACAGGTATTTTCTGCATCCATTTCCTGACTCGAAAAGTTAAAAGGAACCTGCTGCGGTGCACAATTACGGATGTGAGCCAGGAAAACGGAATCTCACCCATTACAAAGAAAATTTAAATACATTTCGTATCTTAAATTTTTGTTTGTGGTTGAAATGAAGCTTCGAGAGTGGGATTATGCCGTTGCATTGAGAATAACTTCAAGTTCTTTTACATGTCTCTAGCAGGAGTTCCAATGTCTCTGGAGGGAGTTTTATACCATTACATTGAAATGGTTTTCACCAAAACATATTTGTTTTAAAATGATCTTCACAAATGCTATTTGTATATTACTACAGAGCTTGAGCTATTTTTGAAAAAAAAAATGAAAAAAACAGGAAAAATGTCAGTCTATAAATGTCCCAAATATTTGATGCGAAAGGTGGTTTTATACGGTGAAACTTTACCTCTGACTGTGCAAATAGATTTTTTTTCACAAAATGCATCAAAGTTTGTGATTGTAACATAACATTTGAAAGTGTTCAAGGTGCATAAACAGCTTTTCAAGGCCCTAAAAGCATGATGTTCCTTTTTTCATTCTTGTCTCCACTTAAGGTCTGTTTTTGAATACCTTGAAGGCCCTACCTAACGGGATGCTTTTTGCTATGTGTACAGAGTTAGGCATTCTACCAGCTGTGTTAAGGGTGAAAATATTGCAGTTAACAATTCCCAGTTTTTTTTTTTTCAATTATGTACCTGCAGCAGTGTTATGCTCCGAGAAACTTCATATATTCTGACATTCAAAGTTCTTCCAGGTTAGTACTTGCATCTCGTAAGATAATGTTCATGATGCTAATTTGCCTCGAGAAAAGTTTGACAATTGGTTCGACACAACAATTTTAGTCTGCTGTAGTCCAGATCTTTTATACGTAAAACATGGACTGTAGATGTGTTAAAATTGGATTGTTTTTCAAATTTGAAAATTATAGAATTTGGCTTGATATGCATAGAGAAGAAAGTATGCGTTTTGAAAAATATTTTTATTTCCAGACTTTGTTCGTTTCTAATTCAATGTCTTAAAGTCTCAAGATGAGTAGGTCCAAAGCAATGCAGCTCAGTGTTTCGTTTCCTCTACCTTTGGCACAGATACCACGATGTCAGCTGGTTGTTAATCCTCTGGGTTAAGTCTTGAGTTGAACATTTTCAGCATAATTATCTTGGGAACCACTAGTGCATGCATGGCCCTGTGGATGTTTCAAGGACAGACATTTCTCCGGTTGTGAAGCTGATGGAGAGAAGTGTGAAATCTGATGATAAGAACCTGTAAGAAAAGCAGCAGAGAAGCGTTTATCCATTCCCTGTTTGCTTACTTACAGATTTTTGTTTTCGTGTTGTTGTTTATTTCATTGCCACTTGTGAAAGCTGCCCATTGGAAACATTCGATGTAAGTTTAAATATAATTCTAGCGTTTAACACAATGAAAAATGCACGAAAACTAACCTAGAAATCAAGAAATGTCGAGTCTGGAAAGAAATGGAATCAAGAAATAAAAAAAGGTATTACCATGTGAAAAGTGAGGCTTTAGCTGCTTCCATTCGCTTTTGCTGTTTCACAAAACACTCTACGACTCCATATTACGACGTGATTTCTTGGCCTAGTTGTTTAGGGAAACATGCAGCCCCATGCATCTGCACACCAGACTAAATGGGAACTGTCTAAATGATCCATTCAGATGGAAATGCCTCGGCCTTCTGCTGTTCTCTGATGTGTGCGTGAAGAGTCCAGGTTCTATGATTTCTTGTGCGGTCACCTTCGGTCTCACTTACCTCATCCTCGGTGAGCTCGTTCTCGGAACGCTCCCGATCGAGCATCTCCAGGATAATCCAGTTAAATTAAGCATCAATAACTACAGAGATAGTAATTACCTGAGAGTCATTCATGCTTTCAGGCTACAATTTTGCAAACGAGTGGGTCACTTAACACGTAATCACTCAAAAGACACCCCCCCACCCCCCACTCCCTCTTTTTAAATTGCCATCTAAAAAAAAAAGACATGCTGGCAACCGAACAAACAAATTACTGAAGATTCTGTAAAACATCTTGGAGACGAGCACTAGCTCTGATTAAAACATAAGGAATTTCAGCGTGTCCAAGTTAATGTTGCCTCTCCTCTGCTGTCGAATCAGACAAACACATCTGTACGCATGCAATCCATTTGTCTTTTTTATCCTTTTATTCTGCGCGCACACACACACACACACACACACACACACACACACACACACACACACACACACACAAATGGATAGGCTGTGCAGGTTAAGTAGATAGTGCAGTGTCAGCAGTAGTGACATGTTATTAGCTGTGAGAAGGAGTGCTTTTTGACACGCCGCTAAGCGTGTGCGCACGCTTCCCATTTTGTTTGGGTTCCATTGTTGCTTGCCACCAGACTGCTGACACTTCATTAGGGATTCACACAGATTGGCTCTGATGGTGTGTGTGTGTGTGTGTGTGTGTGTGTGTGTGTGTGTGCGTGTGCGTGCGGGCGAGGGAGCAAGCGGGTGTGTGAACCGCAGGTTCTCTAATCACAATGTAACGACGGAGTTGCACAGAATCAATCTTCAGAGGTAATTAAAACGGACAAAAAGAGGAGAGAGGGCAGGTTGGGCTCGTAAACATGGAGAAATGAAGGGTGGATGTGGGAATGTGGAGGAGGAGGTGGGGGGGGGGGGAGGAGGATAGCTGATGCTGAGCGATCATTACCGCTTTTGTGAATGTAAAGAAGGGAGGCACGAGTAAGGAGCCATCACCCATGCTGATGTTAATGCTAAGTGCTCCAGTCAGGCTAACTTGATTACACTGACAGCCACGACAGAGCGGAGGACGTTATCCATACAGTACCCGACACCTTCTCATCTTATTAGAGTGCTCTCCATTCAATTAACCGCGGTTGAGGGTGAATATGGGGTGTTTATCCCCTGCTGTGACCCAGCACGACTACATGCCTTCACCAGGGTTAGGAAAATCCGTCTAACGTCTTCCCCTGGCACCGACAGGTCCAGCCCGGACTAAACTTCCTCCTAAGTGGAGCTGTTATGCTCAGGTCATTATGGTGACAGTCATGTCGGCAGCTGACGTCGGGGCCATTAGCAAAGTGCTGTGCAGAATTAGAAGGAACAACGGGCAGCTTATTAGGGCGAGAACAAGCATTTGTAGTCATGTTGCTCCGATGTTTGGACAAGAGTAATGAACAGAGGAAAAGTTATTATTTGTTCATATTCATCAAATTTAATGGCTAAGCAAGTAGTTCTAAACCTTATGTCCGCGGTTCTCAAAACATGGTACATGTACCAGGAGGGCTGCTTGGGCTCCCTGTAGTGGTACTCAGAAGAAATGTTGTTACCACTTACGTATTTGTAATTAACTGTGACGAGGAGCTACAACAGGCAACAATCATGCCGATCTTTGCTTCATCAAAACCATCTTAAGAGAATCACAGTGGAGAAGATTTTATAGTAACCCCATTACTAACCGGTTCAGTCAACTATGGATATATTCCGGTGGCTCTTTATGGTGTAGTCTATCTACTACCTGTGAAGTTTGAGCCTGGATCCACGAATGACATCAAACCTACTTTAATTCTGTTGTAGCTCCTAAAATGTGCCCTGACACCTATTAGCTGACCGCATGAGAGCTATTCCTTTTCTAACATCATCCAGAACAGCAACACACTGTCTTTTATTCAGGAATTAAAAAGCAATCCATTGGGTTTAAAGCTAGCTAACTTGCAGTTAGCTGTCCACTGTAGCACATTTTACATGGTGGTGCCTTTTTTAATGTCTCTTGTGTTTCTATTTCTATTTGTGTTTTTGACCTCTAGATGGTATAAACAATTTTTTTAGTAAATAGACATCTCCACAAACCTTTACAGCATTCTCTGATGCATATACTTGAAAAGATTTTCCTTCAAAAAAAAAAAAAAATGTGCTCAATGACCTTTTCCAATTTCCATATTTACAGATACATTTGTTCTACAGTGATGTCCAAATATTTTCATGCCACCGGTGATTGTGGGTTTATACTAATACTTTAATTTACCAAGCTGTTTCTTATTACATATTAACGTTTAGATTTACCCAGCAAAAACCCTGACTTGAGTCGGACAAAGAATCTATCAGTGGAGAAGTAGCAGGGCTGTTAAGCAGCCAATTGCAGTCTGCCTAAGTTAATAGCCCAACTAATTACCCAGCTAATATCAGCATCTATTTTACTCTTTAAGGAAAAGAACAGTGAGTTGGTATGATATTCTGCAAACCAAATCCACTTAGAAACTACTAAATAACTACTAAATTCAATGGGCATGTCATTTACATTCACTGACGTTTGGGTCTACATAAAAATGAACATCTGGGAAAGATAAAATTCTGAAGCTTTATCAACATTATGTAGTGGAAGAATCCCTGCAGGTTTTTCTTTATTTTTCCCTTTAGGCTGCAGACTGTGATGGGGGGTAGGCACATGCTCATAGTTAAAATGAGAGCCTGGTGAGGGAGAGTCAGAAAAATACTCAAACAAAACCAAAAAAAAATAGACAAACCAAATGACGTCACCCGCTTAATTTGGATACACTTGCGTTACTTTGCCATTCTCATATTGGTTGTAAAAGGTCTCCAAATGACTATACTATGATTTATCGCAATAAGTTTTAGAAAAAAAGTATCGTCCAGCAAAATTTGTCGTCGGGACAGGCCTACTCAGGAGATGATTGCAAAAAAAAAGATACATCTAAAATGAAAAACAGAGCATCCTCTTCATCAGACTGTCATACAACAACAGAGTGTCTTCAGTCAGAGGCTTCTCCTGATCCACTGTAAGACAGACTGCTACAGGAGATCCTTCCTATCCACAGCTATCAGCAGCTACAACAACTTTGAAGAAACCTACATGACAAATTTAAGCCAAATCCTGCTAGATTCTTTTCACCTGCCTTTCCTATCCACTCAAAGTCGGTGAGAGTAGTTTCTTAGCAGATTCCTCATACTGTTTATCTTGCCGTATCTCACAATGGGTTTTACGTGGGTCCAAGCATCAGGAAATTATTCACATTTTGTAAAACATCGTCCCGTTAGGTTTTCCAAATATGTGACACTGGTGGTGCGCCTTCAGGTATCGACACCCCATTTGCCAGATTCCATGGGAATAAAACTTTAACACTTATTTTGAGAGCCCACCCCCCAACTGATGAAATGCATATTTTTGGAGCCACTCTGGGCATGTAGCCTACTAAGGTGAGTTAACCTAAGGTAAAGTGTTTGCATAATGTAGTGTGAAAGTAAGTAATGTTAAACCCCTTGTAGAATAGTTTTGAGAATTAGCCTCAAACTGCTTTCCATCTGGATGCAGCTGCAGTGCCTGTTGATGCATATTTTCTGCATACTAGGGATAAACCTAGCTGCCATCAATGGGTCAGCATTTACAGCGATAGATAGATAGATAGATAGATAGATAGATAGATAGATAGATAGATAGATAGATAGATAGATAGATAGATAGATAGATAGATAGATAGATAGACAGACAGACAGACAGACAGACAGACAGACAGACAGACAGACAGACAGACAGACAGACAGACAGACAGACAGACAGACAGACAGATAGATAGATAGATAGATAGATAGATAGATAGATAGATAGATAGATAGATAGATAGACAGATCGATAGATCAAATCATTTCTGGCCAGAAAAGTGCTTACTTTTCATTTAAAAAGAGGTGATTGTTTTCTCAACAACTTGCTTCATAGTAATCTCCTCAGAGTTGTGCACTCGGTGCACTATTTAACAGAAATGAAAGAAGATATCAACTGTTCTGTGATGCACAGAGTGCTCATTGCTCATTGTTCATGGTTAATGTTCTACAGTCTCCAGATGCTGGATCGGAGCACATCTGTAGCCACTGTCTGACTGGATACAGGAATTGCTCTGACTGTTCTCTTTGTGGTGCAGTTCAAATGTGCAGTTGTTATTTTTTTTAACCCGCGGTGCTTCTTTGTCACGCACACCTCACAGGAGTAGAACAACCAGAAACACAATGCCCACACATTCGTTGCGCGAGGACATTGTTACATCCCTAAAAACACAAGTGTCACAGCCATAACCATAACAACCATAGAATATCTATGGCTACGGCCCGCGCCACACTGACAGCTATGTCATCCCAAGGCTGCAGTCATAATCAGAGCGAGCCCGCAGTCTGTCAACGCAGCGGTCAGTGAAAGACTGCTTGTCATCTCTCTTATTGCAAGAGTGCCCATGCAGTCTGGAGGGCACTCTGACTCTCACGCCATTCTCATCCAGGAGCCGTTCTAATACACCACTCCACATTTTAATACAGCCAATGCTTCCCTCAAAAAAGTCACGATGAACACAAATAATAGTATGTGCCAACCAGAAAATTGTTGCCGGGCAACACAAATGTAAGCCTGAGATTCCAAGATTTACTTTTTTTGGACATCTTGAACATGGATGAATTAAAGCACAAATCATTCGGACCAAAGTTTACTTCAAAGTGAAACTTTGGGATTTTCTTGCTGTTTTCTTTTTGCTTGTTATTACTCTTTCGTGAACCTGTTAAAAAAAGCAACAAGCCAGGATCTGAACGTGGTTACACGCCTTGGAGAGGCACTCCCAGTTGCGTTGGCTAGTAGGGGCGAAATGGTCGGCCAACACGAACATCCTTCCATAGTAACGAACCAGTGTTGTAGTCAAGTCACTATGCCTCGAGTCCGAGTCCAGGTTCGAGTCACCAGTGTTCAAGTCCGAGTCAAGTCCAAGTCATTAAAAAAAAAATCCGAGTCGAGTCCGAGTCGAGTCCACTACTCATCCGAGTCAAGTCCGAGTCGAGTCACTATTGACGTGTGATGTATGACATGAAGCAGTAACATTCCATTGCTCTAATAACTCTTTCGCTGTAGTTACCCTTGGTTTTACTCGGTAAAACGACTGCTTTTAAGACGTCTCCTAACCATGGTTTTTAAACATTGTTGTTATGGAACGTGCAACAGCGACTCGAGGTACGCTGACAGGCCGCATATGAAGGATGTTAAAGCCGCAAGCGGCGTCGATCGGCCCTCGCAGCCAAGCGCACTCCGGCCTATTGGCCACCGCCGCGGCTCTGGCCGGCGGGCGGGGTTCGCTCACCGCCGCGGCTCTGGCCGGCGGGCGGGGTTCGCACACCGCCGCGGCTCCGGCCGGCCGGCGGGGTTCGCGCACCGCCGGCCGCCCGCCCGACATATCTGGTGCAGATCGGTCGTTGCAGCGAGGAGATACAGCCGTTGGATAATGATAATGCATTTGGCCACCGGACCGGACTAAATTGTTCGGCGGGCCGGACAATTTATACTGATTCCTGGACGGTGACTACAAACAGAAAGAAACGGCCATGAACGCCGAGCAGGAGAAAAACAACGACTTACCTTTCTATCAACTCGGCCCGTTTTTCCAGGCTTTCCAAGCCCTCGACACTCAAGCCATCGTTTGAGCTGAACGTTGGTATGTTGTTCCACAGTTCTACCAGTAAAATGGGCGCCTGGACATCCTCTTGTGAAAGTTTAACAGCTGTAAAGTCGGTCATATCCTTGTATCTGTTGCACGTGTAATGGCTGGTTGCTACGAGTGCTCTCACACTGTTTGCCCTTCCTTAGCGGCAAGGGGCGTTGCTCATGAGATGGTGACGTCACGTGCGCGGTACGACATTTAGATATTAAAATCATACACCAAATAATATTCTAATGACATATTAAAATTATAGCCTAATGATTTAAAAAAAAGTCGAGTCTTTTTCTCAATTTCCGAGTCAGAATGATCTGAATGTAGGAGTCCGAGTCCAAGTTCGAGTCATCAGTGCGCAAGTCCAAGTCAAGTTATGAGTCTCTAAATTTAGCTAAAGACTCGGACTCGAGTTCGAGTCTCGGACTCGAGTACTACAACACTGTAACGAACTGGTCATTGGTTCAAAGATCCCAGCTTTACTATAAGAAAAGGACGCCACCTGATTAATGCGCTGCTCAGTGATTTCCAGTATCTGTGGTTAATCAATTACTCTTATGAACTACAAGACATAAGAGTTGCCTTGAAGGAAAAAAAAAATCTTTCTAGCCCTTCTGCTGTTAGTAGTTGTTAACCAGCGGCTTTTTCCTCTGTGCCTGTAGAGCTTTATTATAAAACGCACAGCAAGCTAGAAACTCCGGGGTTCAGGAAACAAGTGTGAAAGTAGATTCAAGTTTACACCTTATTAGAGGTGGAAGAAGGTTTGGCCTTGAACAGAACAGAACTGAAGTCAAGCCAACATTGAGGCATGATGAATACCAAGTATGTGACAAAAAAACTAAGCAGAAGGACCAAAAAATGCAGGATGTTGCAGAAAATAATATAATTCAAAAGGCAACCTACCTGTTTACAAAACAGGTCTTCTGCACTGCAATAAGGGAACTAAAAGGAAGTAACATTTTCTTGAAATGTGTGTATTTTTCCTTGATTTGAGCAGGTAAACATGACTATATGTCAATGGAATAAGATTTTTGCACTAAAAATAGGAACAATTCGTCTCATTTCAGGTGCAGGACATCTAATTATCCTATTTTAGGGGTAAATATACTCATTCCATTGGCAAACAGTCTTATTAACCTGCTCAAATTAAGGAAATATACAGTAATTTAAATTTTTTTTTTTTACTTCCTTTTAGTTCTCTTTTTGCAGTGTGTTCCTGCTTGGACCAGTTTATTTGGGTTTGACACCAGCCTCATTACCATTTATACAGTAGATCACTTAACTGGATGAAAATAGATGCATACATCAATCAGTTTGTTGGATTGTTTTATTGGTTTCTGGCTCTGTCTTCACTAAGAAAAAAACAATCAAATATTTCTGTTGATGAAATGACAACTGGATCAACAGAATGCAGATAACTAAAGGAGGGCTTGTTATAAAGAGGTTCCATTGTGACTAGTTAGGTTAACTATAATTATGTGCCCCTTTTTTTAATGGTTAGTGAACTCATGTTTAACTGCAAAGTTTTGTAACCCCACAATTCCACATCCTGCTCCGTTCCGTGCACGTACGTCCGACGGAGCTACTACGTTGTTATTTTAGTTAATGACATTAACTCCACATTCTCTGAACGTCATCGTCAGCGGACAATGTTCTCCGTTGTTCACCGTCAAAATACAGAGCGAATCTATTTTCTGCTCCGTCTGGCTCCAGTCAGAGAGAGATAGCCTAGTATTTTCTAAAAGAAATTCCTATAAAATAGTGACATGTGGGTTGAAATGCTTATTAATGTAAGATAAAACATATAAATAAAAAAGTTTTAAAAACAAAATAATGTAAGGTTTTGGTGAGCGGACACGTACAGGAGCGGAGGACGTGGAATCTGGGGACGACACCCACTACACTCTCTCTCACACACAGGGTGCGGTGTTGTTTCTCCTCTTAATATAAATCATTAATGACCTTTCATGACTGAAAGGCTCTTTAACGCTTCTTCTTTGGTTCCAATAAATAATGATTTAACATCACGGGGAATCTGAGCTTCTCTCAAATAGTAAGTTGGAAGCTGCTGTTATTTCATTTAAATAGATCCTTAGATACTTTTTACACTTCTATATTGCATTTACTTGTTCTAAAGGAGTGAATGAGCGACGCTGTAGTTCACTTTAAGTGGTTTCATTTGTGCAGATAGCACAAAGTCTTATAGCATGAATAATTTACTCTATTTGTGTGTCTCTAGTCATGCAGGGAGAGACGGTGCTGTAACCTCTGGCTGTTTTTAGAGAAAACATTTTTATTTAACCTTTTTTTTTATGGACTCATGAATTTTCAGTTTATTCAAAATGTATGAAATTAATATTTTTTTATATGTGTATTTTTAAGGCAATTAGAAACAACTAAAATCAGCGTCACAAAACCTGACTGGCTCATCTCAAACAAAAGTTCAGCAGGTTGCAATGAATGATTTAATAGCGTTAAAAATGACCTTGCTCCTCGGTTATCTTTTCATCCATTATTGTCCTAAATAAACATGGATTCTCAAACTAAGTAGTCCACCAGAATCCATCTGGTGAGCACAGCTTCAACCTGTTTACCACAACCCTAGCAACAAATAGATGTTGTTTTTTTTTTTCATTTGGGTTTCATGCCATACTGCGTGTCTGCTGCTGTACGTCCTCAGCAGCCTGAGGCCATGGGACTGCACACATTAGGCCAGTGAACAGGTGTTTAATGGACTCTGGACAAAACCACTAAGACCTCTGCACTCCCAGCTATTTATCACACTCAGAGGCACACACTATCATACCCCGCGTAAACAGGCGAGGCGAATGCGCGAGACCTGCCGGTGACATCTATCCATCATTTCGCTCACAGCGGCGGGGGGTGGGGGGGAGTCTTCGGCAACACGAGCGGGCGGCGGCTGTGCGCGTTTGTGTGTGCATATGTCTCGCAGGAGGAGACCCAATACGCTCCGTCCAAAATGATCTCCTCCTGTCCACTCCATTAAAATGTCAGAGGTTGGTTGGTTGATGTCTCGCGCCGGGGTTTGACCACATTTTCCCTCTTCCTGGCAAATCGTGGGGTTTTCATGAATGTTTCTGGAAAGTTTACTTATCCATCCCCATGGCAGTTATGTCTTTATATATATATATATATATGTCTTCGTTTTAGGGCAACAGAGGGTGTGTTTTATTTTTGCAAAGATGTGCCTTTCCTCTCCTAACGTGCATCTCTGTCTCTCATATGCTAGCATCCCCACTCTTCAGGGTTGATGCTAAGTGTACATCTAGCTCTTCAAACGCATCTTTTCTCCTCACCTCTGATCTCCTGAGTGGTCCGGGCCACGAATGGACACAATAAAGCGCAATTTAATAAACAAGCTCAGAGAGGAAATCGGCTTGGGAAATAAAAGTGTGGTTAATGTTATTCAGCTCATTAGAATGTTATCAGTGTCAGAATCCATCTTTCTATCTACAGATCTATATCCATCCATCCAGAAGAAATCTGTAACAGGGCTATTAGTACAATTTTCACATCAGCGTTCATAACCCAGCTACAACTTGAAGCCACCAGCCGCAGCTGCTCGCCAATTAGCGCCAACAGAACCGGCTTCCCTGAACGAGCTGACGCACGGGTGGATCGTTGTAACTTTCTGTCGGGACCGGGCCTTGCAGCAGATGTTCCAGCACAACTGTACGCTACAGTTACAGAAGATCACCACAGCATGTGCTGAAGTGATGCAGAAGCTTCTTTTTTTTTCTTTTTTTTTCATAGCAGCTGTGGTACTTTCTCCTCTACAGACAGAAGCGGGCGTTTTAACAGCGCTGAGATAGTGTTTGGAAAAGCCAGTGAGACGTAGTTATGGTTGGGAGAGTGGGTTAGCCTGACAGAGAAGAGAAGAATGGCTAAGGTCAGCGCTCAGGAGTGGATTTGTAGAGGTGAAACTGGAGGTGAAGGTTAATATTTATAAGAGATGAAGCACTGCAGGATCTGGGTTTTCTCTCACTGATTAGTTAGTTGAGTCAGTGATGACTCCCCCCCCCCACGCTGTGAACAGTGGAAGCTCTGTAACAGCATCTTGTCACACACCCCATGGGGTTAATAGAGTGAATGATGTTCAATTCAATTCAATTTTATTTATATAGCGCCAATTCATGAAACATGTCATCTCAAGGCACTTTACAAAGTCAAGTTCAATCATATTATAGAGATTGGGTCAGATTGGTCAAAAGATTTCTTATATAAGGGAACCAGTTGATTGCTTCAAAGTCCCGACAAGCAGCATTCACTCCTGGGGAACCGTAGAGCCACAGGGAGAGTCGTCTGCATTGTTCATAACCAATCTGGAATTGTGAATCACCTCTAGATTAACATCTAGGGTGGCCAGACTTTTTAAATTTGAATATGGATGCTCTACATAAAACAGATACTGAAAACTTAGAAAACCTTTATTTTATAAACACAAACTACATTTTTGATACGTTCTAAGGATCTGGACACGTGAAAATCACAAATTCAGCTGGTCAAACCCCAACTGAATTATTCTAAATGGATCACAGGTTCTTTAAAGCACGCCTTTGATCTGTTAAAAACCAATAAATGCCACAGCAAATAGGTTCTTCATTGACACTAGCGTTGCGTTCTTTTTTCTGATTGGTACTTCAGTTTTCAGTTGCATTTGGCTTGTAGTTTGAATAAGTCAAAAAGTAAAAAAGGAGGTGAGACGTAATCCTGTTGTATCCCATGACATCAGATCACGTTTAGAGTAAAGGCTTGCTCAATGAAATGTTTAAACATTTGCTCACAAGCTAGGGGGCAACTCTACAGAAGGAAGTTTGACACTGGAGATTAATGTGTGGGTAATTATTTTAATGAATATAATATTACGTTTTGTTGCTCTCAGCGCTGAATAAAACAGAAACTAAGAAAAAGCATTATGGGATTCATTTTCAGTCTTCACTCTGTTCTCAGAACATTGCAGCTGTGGAATATGCAACATGTTGTCAACATCCTTCCCTGTTTTTCCCCAAAAGGGAATTAGAGAAACTTATGAATTAAAGATGAGTGCAATGCAAATATTACCTCTCAAGAAGAAAAAAAAATATGGTTTTAATCATAGATTAAAGTATTAAAAATATGCATTAATTATATCTCTGTTTGGTCTCTGTGTCGACTAAACTCCTCGATCCCACGACTCTTACAGTCAGCTCTGTTGGTAATTCCAGGAGCAGCCATCTTACATTTAATCAAACGCACACACGACATCAGATCTGATATGGATAAAATAAGAAATATATATAAAACATGCGGGAACAACTTTTACATATTCAACAAGTCCAGCAAACATGTCGTATCAATCCCTTTATTTTTTTTAAAGCTTGGGAGCATGAGCCGCAGAAATTCCCTCTGAATACACTTACCAGCATCTTTATCTGCATCTGCAAGTTTACAGCAACGAAGGATGAAGGCAAAAAATAAAATTATATTTGGTATATATATGGTATTTCTTATGCTTGGCTTAGAGCATCTCTGCTGTGTATTTGACTGTTTATAAGTGGGAAGTTTACTAATACTGGTCTTATGGAAAGACTGGGGTGCCATACACTGTTGAATTAATAACTGCATTGTGTCATTACCAGGACTGAATTGGAAAGTGTTGAATCTGAATATGATGGGGCTGAAATGGTTTGAGTGGATTCTATTTTATTTGGATGTGTTTAACTGGATGTGTTTGTCTCGTTAAGTGTATTGAGATGAAATTAAATGTAATTTGGTGATGTGGGAATGAACTGAAATGATTTTCTCTTGATTCGTCTGCAGGTACGTCATAGAAACTGAGTAGATGCTTCTTAGGAACAACCGCCTTCTCGTTCTGATTAATTGTGTTGCACAACATTGTTACGCCTGGAAATTCGTCTGATTGCACATAACATTATGAGCGTTGCAACGTGTGCAGGCACTTCACAAGGGCCTCATTCTTGTGCAAGCTCAGATTTCAGCAGTCGCCCCTTGCATCTTTTAGTTATCCCCAATTTATAACCATAAGTTGGTAGCTTGTAGCCGAATTTGACTATTTTGTCATGAAAGCAAATCTCATATTTAAAAGACTGAAATTACTACCCAGTCAACGCTAAAGATCATCTTCCCATGCCTTTTTTAAACTTGATGAAAAGGCTGTCATAATAAATCTGAATCATTTAAAAAAAAAATCATTATAAATGGCCTGGGGTTAGCCAAGGAGATAAACACCATCAGCACATCTTGCCGTTCTCTGGAGAGTCCTTTCAAACAATAAACGTTAATTAAATTGAACTCATTTCAAAAAAAAAAAAAAAAAAAAGAAATTACTCTTTCTCGCGTTCCTCCCTGTTGCTCGGCCTTATAAAGAGACTTTTAATCTTCTCTTTAAAAAACAAATCAATGGCTAGATTAACTAACTTCTAACCCCTGCACTGTGAAACAAATCGTGAAGCTATTTTCTTTCAAGGTGGAGGCACGGGCTGTTAACGTAATGACGCGTCGTAACATGCACCATCGGAAAAACAATCACTACAGAAGCAAATGCCTGGTGAGATAAATTGATAAATACTATTCAATACATCACAACCCAAAAGCAAATCTGACTGGTAGTGTTTCACCGATGTACAGTGCCAGCCACATTTATCAGCACCTCTGGTAAAGAAGTGTTAAAATAGATTGCTCTTTTATTGCAGTAGCATAGCCTCTTATTGAAAAAAAAAGGAAAAATCCTGTGTTTAATCTGAATACCTTTATTCACTTAAAGAGATGTTTGTAACAAACTCACTGATGAGATTAATATTGACACCCCTGCTGTCAATACTTTGTACAACCCCTGGTTTCCCTGAGGGCAGCAGTCATTCTTCTATAACATTTGAGAGGTATGTTTCGGAGGTATGTTTAACCATTCGTTTTTGCACAATCTGTCTACATCATTCACAGGGTCCTCTGTTATGTTTCTCCCTCGGGTGTTATTTAAGCTCTAGGACATGAGATAGCCTTTACTTCGCTGTTATACGAGACCTTCTGGTACTTTTAGGAGCTGATAATGGCTGTAACAAGGTCCCCAGTTTGGAGGAGAAAGAGGCCGAAAGCCTCCACCATGTCTCTGGAGCTCTGTCTTGGATTGGTCACCCGTCCAGCGTTCAATTTTGACAAATGTCAATGCATCAATGTCTGCATGCTTTTTCTCTTTCACCGTCCATAAACTAAACAAAGTACATGGGATCCAGTGCTGTGAAACAGTCTCCGAACACCCCCACACCTAGCCAAGGACCTTAACTATTTTTTAAATTTTTTTTTTTTTTTTGCTTTTTGGTTACACTTCCATATTTCAGAGCATTAGTGAGAGCTTCTTTCCTATTTACTGAAGTTGTCTTTGTCTATTGAGACAGGTTTGATGACCTGAGACATTTAAATGTGACCACAAAGCAAAATGTGTAAATACTTCTTCACAGCATATCCCCCTATAGGTCATCATTCAGCACTTTGGAAAGCAATAACTTCCTAGATGCTAGATGGCGCATTCAGCAATAAATGGTTTTGACTGAATTCTCCTGACCTGACCACAGATTTCATATGGTCCATTGGCTATTTAGCATGTATTATATGTAGTGAATAAGGCTTTAAAGATGTGAATTAAAATATTGAGGAATCTGCAAATCATCAGATTCTTTATTGCAAGTACAGAAAAACACAGCATCAAAAAACTGCTTCACACTGCCTTATATGTTATCGTTATCATTTCGTTTTTAATGCAGCCCAATAGATAGAAAGCAAAAGTGAATTATTTCTGAAGAGCTAAGAAAAATAAATGGTAAAAATGGTCTACAATTGCCTCATGGTCTTGTGAACATACCTGTATTCACAAGAGCATGAGAGTTTTTGTTTATGCATGAGATCCTGTCAAAGCTACCAATAGCATTCAATTGTTTAAAGGAGCAATTCATGATTTTTCACCACTAGGTGAAGCTTGAGCACTGTTTTTAGACCAAAACAAGATATGTATCAAGTCACGCCTGTCTCTACCTCAGGCGTGGGTAAGCCCTGTGTGGGAGCAGTTCACGTGCACGTACGTGCTCACGCGGCCGGCCCGGCTATGTAAACAAGAGAATGGAGGACAACACAGAGAGATAGTGTGTGACGTTTAACCATAGTCCATCTAAAAGGTACCTTTAATTTGTCACAATTTTTTTTTGTTCTTTATATCTAAAATAATGAAATTTCGCTTATTACTCCTTTAACGGTGCATGTCGCATGTTTTGAAGTTAAATATGATTTATTTTCTTTCCCATACATGCCCTTACAATTGCCTGACGTCTGACATGAGTTATCCTCTATTTACCACAGTTGCCTCTACAGGCTGGATATTCACTTTATGAGAGAGTGGTTTGGGCCAAATCCTCTCGACGTGCACATGGGTATGACACACTGAGCACTTTTGTTCACCCGGCTACTTCGTTGAGTCTCTGGATTAACTTCAATATTTATAGCTTTCTTACCTCAGAAGACATTAAGTCCTATAAACAAAATACTTGTGCAGTTGCAGCGGGAGGTGCTTTTCCTTTTCTCCCATGCACATGCATAACACTGGTGGAACTTACGCTATGGACTTACTAAGGAACGTACGCTATGCTCCTTTCAGATTCATGGCAAATATCACAGGAAGTTGGCACCAGAGGAAATGCACCCCAAAGTGATCAGACTGAAAGTGTGGATGGGAGTAAAAAAAAAGCCCAAAAAAGCATCCAGAACCATTCATGCTGCACTTCAATGGTCCAGAATATGGGCTCATAGTTGAATAAGCTGGAGTACTTCATTATTGACAAAAAACAGAAGCATTTTTATCTTATCTTGTCTGCAGGTACTCTTCTTGGGTTCCATGCATCCCAATAAACAAAAAAACAAACAAATAAAACACATTTAAAAAAAGTATAAATACATAAGGGTCATAGATCAATTCCAAAATAAAATGCTGTCATAAGGGAAGGTGTTTATTCGTCCTGTAAAAAACGTTTACAGCAGGATATGCATACCATGATAGAGATTAAATACATACATGTATAAAATAAATGTATATATATATATATTTATATATATATATATATATATATATATATATATATATATATATATATATATATATATATATATGCAATAAATATGCAATAATTTTTTTATACAAAACACATACTCTGTACAACATGTTATAGGTATGTAATTTTAAAAATTGTGTTGTTGTCAGGATAGTTCTTTTTCTTGAAGATACCTGCTCAAAACAGTTTGAAATTCATTGTTCTGACAAATCTCTTTAATGTTTTAGGTCAGGTGTTCCATGTAAACATGGCTCTTTATCAGGGCGACCACCTCAAAGATGTATGAACTTTTGATAGAGTAAATCTGCTTTTGATTACGCGCCAGGTTTGATAGTTATGCAAATTGGTGCTACAAAGTAATTTGGTATTTATTGTCCTTGGGTGAATTTAACTTAAATTTATATTAAACTTTTAACAACTAGGATAACTTTTGAAAGAAAGAAAGAAATTGAGATTCAGCCTTTAGCCAGGAAAGTCTAGCATACAGCGCATTAGTATTATGTGCTCTCACAAAATGAGAGATTTTATCAGATTTATAACTGCATTGCTTTCAGAAATCTCCTTAGATTACATGCATTGGTAACGGTAAGGAGGCAGTAACACACTAACCCTTCAGAAGGCAGTAACATCAAACACTATTGAGCACAGGCTTAGCTTTAATATCCAAATCTGAAGTCTGGCTTAATATAACTGCTAGGTTAGATTTAACATGAAGGTCACAATGCATTAGTTAATAGTTATTAGACCTGCTGCACGATCCTAAAGGATGTCAAAACCATTAGTTTTCAGAAGAATAGATCAACGCACCTCTTAAAGTGGTTACATGATGAGCAGTAATGAAGGTATTTGCTAAACTACTGCAAGGAGATCCTCATTCATTAGGAATTATCTGCCTGTACGTATATAAAGCCTTGCGGGTAATGAGGAAAAGAACATCCTCATGAAACGTGGGGCTGTGAAAGATGCAGAGCATATTGCCTACCTGAGTAGCCTCACTACATACCAAGCTGTCGATACCTGCAAATCCAGCCGAGGATTTTCAGCAAAACTGAGAATATCCCATTGCGACAGCATTGTATTTTCTTCCCTCGCTGGATATAGTGTAACTGTTAGGGCCGACACATTATGAGTTGTGTGTCTGCGTGCGTGCGTGTGTGTGTGTGTGTGTGTGTGTGTGTGTGTGTGTGTGTGTCTGCAGGGCTTTAGCAGTGTAAGCCTGGTTTTGGGCCTGTCAATGTCTCTATAGCCTCTAATCCATGTGTGGAGTGAGGGGTGACCATCTCTTTCTTGCTCTTTCTGTGTCCAACTCAGTCTCTCTGCCTCTACCTAAGCCTCTTTTCACCCCAATTTAACACCAATCGTCCTTCTCACAATACCGCCCATGGTCGCAACATCACATCCGCCAGCAGCCACAGGCATGTCACACACATCATAGCCTGTCACTCCCCTCGCATCACTCTCCTCCAAACCGATCTGCAGTTTTTCCTCTCTCAATAAAAGCTACCTCTCCATCTATTTATGCGTCCCTCTGTCAATCATGTTGGTGTTTTCATTGTGTTTATATTCTGGAAATGTTAATTGAGCTACTAAAGGAGTTGAAAGAGAAGGAGGAATGTGACTGAGAGATTAAGGTAATATCAATTTAATTTCAATGGCTTTAGGAGCCTCTGACAGGTTTTATTCATAAACATTCATATGGATGGATGGATGGATGGATGGTTGGTTTAGATTCTACTGTCTTGTAAAAGACTCCACACATTAAACCAAGAAATTTATACTTCTTTACCTGTTTATAAATTCTTGACCTGATTAGTCATGTTCTTTATTAGTTTCCCAGCATCTCACAGAACTACTAAAAAGTACAAGGTAGTTCTTTGTTTTTGGTTTGGGTCAACATTCTGCTTGATTTAAAAGGTGGGTAAAAACTAGGGAAAGGAGATGAATATTTAATAGGAATTGTGTGACAGCATATTTTTAGGCCTTTCCTGTTTGGGACAGGAAAGTAGGTTTTGCGGCGTCCCTATCATTTTTGCTCTTTTTCACAAGACCACCAACCAATTTGATGATTTAAGAAAAGCTTTAAGTACAGATCTTATATATGGAGATTTCAGGAAATAATAATCAGGATGATCTTTATAGTGAGATGCAAACATGCCTCAAAATAAACATAGCTGAATCAAAAGTTTAAGACAACAGTTTTCTGCAGGTCTTAAGTTCACGCCGTTCAAAACGCTCATCTCAAAGAAGTTCTGTTTGGTGGTATAACAGCGTGTCTAAGAAAAACAGAATGTAGTTAAGTTACAGAGTGTAAACAATGCGTAAAGAGTAATGGGCTGTATGCCGAACTTCCACCTTGTGTGCAGAGAGAAGGAAACAATGCTAGCTGCCTCCCACTCAGCGTGGCCTCGGGCCCCAGCAGGTCCCTGCGCTCAGACCGTGGCCCTCAGGGGACTGCAGGCTGTGATTGGAGGAGCTGGCAGCAACCATGTCTGTGGTTAAAGTTTCTGAGAGACACTTCTTCGGCTTAACAACCTAAAAATTGTTTGCAAACAATAACAAGCACTCCTGCATGCAGCTGGACTTGCTGTCCAAGGGGGGGGCTTTTCTTTCTTCGGTTCCAAAATATCCTTTTACATCGTATTAATTATGATTATGATCGTGTCAGATGCTTTTAAAATTGACTCACAAATGAGGATACAACAGTGCAGTTTAAATCAAAGTGAATAATAAACCCCACCCACAGAAATTAGTTTTTTAATTATGCATATTAATTATACTCTATGTAACCCTTGTTATATTCTTACCAATTAATAAATATTCTTGCCCAAGAACACTTTGGCGTGCTGCAGAGAGAATGTTTTGCCTTGTGCTTGGGTATGAAAACCAACACGTTATCAATAAGTTAGCTGGAAGATGATCATTGTTGTTGTGAAAACAACTTCAACTTAAAGTTGAATTAAGCCCCCCCCCCTTTTTTTTTGTTTCTCTCAGAATTATTATCATTGTTGATGTTATTGTCATTTCTACTTACTTATGCATTTATTTTTAACCCAAGAGTGTCTGGAACACGGGTGGTGGGAATGTCTGTTGTCTGGTGCAGTAGGATCTGTCTCCTTACCATTTTGTCTGTATTTTTGACCTGTTCTTGTGATGTATATTTTGAATCCTGCTATTTTGTTCTGTATGTTTTGAATGGGATGTCTGATGTTTGAATTTGAAAATCAATAAAAACAATTTGATTATTATCCTTTCCTCAATCAATGACAGTTTGACTAAAATAACTCCTTCATAATTACAGAGAGTTTTCCTTTCCCTTAAGAAGATATTAAGAACGGGTGTGGAAACACCTCTAAAACAAATCCATTATCAGTTTCACTTTCTGAAGCTACTGAGGCCCCATGGGAAAAGAGCTGGCATGCTGCATAATCTGAGAAAATTGTATCATGCGTTTTCCTTATTTTTCACAAATCGGTGCACAGCAAACCCCCACATAAGCTTTCCTGGTCTGAAAGATACATTAAGACATGCCTAACACTTGCCATGTTGGATAATGCATTGAATTGTTAAATTAGATGACAAAGAAATGTCCTCAGGTCACCAGCAACCCTCAAGAGACATCTGATTGACCATTTCACCCAGCCACCAGGAGACAGGAAGGATGTAAGAGATGCTTGGATGGTAATTGGCTTCTCCCTGGCTGAGAAATCAAGATACCAAGAGAACAAGGCAGACAGATTAATACGGTTTATGCTGGAAATTAATGCCGCCGCATCTTTAAATGCTGCGGGGATAGATTGACTGAGAAAATGCTGTGCTGATGGTCACATACTGGGCAGATGTTGGCTGCGTTGGCCAGCGAGACAAATAATGAGTGTGTATGTGGCCCCTAATTGGCTACTGACTTTCCTGTGGTGACTGGAGCTGACTGCAGGGACACATATGTGTCTGCAGATATGCGCACACAATCACTGATGGGTCTGCAATTAAGGATGGGGATAATGTCAGCACAGGGCCACAAACTTAGAGGGAGGAAAAAACAACAAGGAGGGAGTGAAATCCTTTTCTCCAGCTTTATGTCATGCAATAAGAAGACATACACATTTTCTCACTTAATAATGCAGTTTGCACTCTAACGTTGTGGATGTGTGCATTGCTTCTTGGCTATGCAGCTTTTATTCATACATTTAGCGTGATGAGGTTTGTGCCAAGCTTGTAAAACGTATAGGAAAAACTCCTTAAAGAAAGGACATTTTTACAGATTATGAGGTCAGATGTGCTGCAGTTAGAGCATAATACTTCTTAAACTGACCAAGTCCATCAGTTACCCAAACAAGAGAAGCATTTGCATCCGCCCTTTATAAACGGTAATTCCCAAAGTCTAAAATGAGGAATTAATATTACACAGTTTTTTCTAAATTTCACATTTTCTTCACTGATCTCGTCTTTGAGTTTTCGATCCATTGTCTGGTTTCATGTTTCTGGAGTTTGGCCTGTATAGATATTTTGATTTTTTCCATTTTTGTGCTTTATGTGTAAGTGTGCTGATGCTTGAATCTGGCCAAAAGGTGTTTACCTTGCCAAAATATAAAATGAAGAAGGATTAATAGGTCGGATGTACCGCTGAACTGTACAGCCATCATTTTGTATGGAGTTGTGCACATTGACCATTTTCTTTACTCCACACATTTCAATTTAATTCCGTTTATTTATACATAGTGCCAGTTCTCAACCACTATGATCTTGGGATATTTTAAAAAGGAAACTGAAACTCAATTTCCTACATTCATAGTTAATCCCAGTTATAAAAAAGTGCAGTCACATTCAGATTATTATTCAAACTGGTGAAAGGTTTCAATCCAACTGGACCTAGTCGACCACCTACAGTATGTGGTCACTCAAAAGTGTGCACTGCTGTGTGACGTCTCCTTCTGTCATCTGTGTATGCGGGTCACTTTGCGGTCTTGAACCGCTCAGACAGAAGTCTGATGGCGGTCGCATTTAATAGTAGTATGAACGGCCACCTCAAAAAAATTCAATTCCAGCAAAAATTTAGAATTGAGCATCAAGACCTGCAGTGTGAACACAACCTAAATCAAATCGCAGATTTGGTCCAGTAATACTTGCTTATCCAATAGGCCATGACTGTTTATTTGCTAGACAAAAGGTTAAGGCAGTGACCCATACACTGGAATATTCAGTTTCTCTTCTGATTTCAATCAGGCCCCATTTGCAGGTCATTGTTCAGTCTATGCTAGAGACTCAGATCTTTTTAGATGTATTTCAGAGTAATTTTTTATTAGTTTATTTTTTCTAAATAATTTTTTTAAGTCAGCCATTTTTGCTCCGTTTCACTCCTGACATCCCTTTTTGGCCCAGCTATGTATTTGGCGACTTCTGGTGACGTTCACGGGACGGAAAAATCTAATCTGTTTTCCCTGTAGGATAAACATCAGCGCCGCAGTAAAGCAGCAGCATCTGAATAACCTCAGCGTCTGCAACTCTTCAAATAAGTCGTTTTGGTTCTTGCATACAAACACGAGCACAAAAAAAAAAAAAAAAAAAACACACTCAATTATGAGCACAAATACTCTCTGTTGAACTGTTTACCCAGTCTAAGCCTGCTGACGAGGAGTATTCCTGGTGGACTTGTGCTTTCTGTGAGTCTATCTGCTCATGGGGGTTGGGTCGCTAACTAAGCCAGTGCTTGGGTACTAGGCTCCAGCACCGCCTGCGAGTAGAATGACATAATTGCAATTACAATAGTTTAATTGTAATTGCAATTTTGGTACATTCCAAGGAAATACGTCATCTGCATTAACCAATCCCATAGCGGCACAGTGCCCAGGGAGCACTGTGGAGCTAAGGGTCTTGCTTAGGGACTCTAAGAAATGGGATTCAAACTGGGGAACTTGCCGCCTTCCCAGGACCCAAGCAGCCCTGCTCCAACCACTAACCCTCCGCTCCTCTGTATGTACACAGCCAGCTTTTCCTCTGCCATGTCTGCAGGATTTGCAGTCTTTTTCTTTCCTTCGTATTTAGAGGCATGTGGCCGCAGGGAATACGCTGTGATAATTTTTCTTGTGTGATGCTATATCTTTTGGTGTGTGTGTGTGTGTGTGTGTGTGTGTAGTACCTTTTTTATTGATTAAAAAGAGGTGATTTCCAGATATACAAGGTTGTCATCAGCCCCCAGCTTTTCATAGAACAGGGAGGATTTTCTGCTTCTCGTAAACCAATTAGCAGTCTAAAAAGGAAATACAATGTGTTATAAATATATTTTTTCTTTCTCTGCACACCTTTCACCTAGTCATTCCCTTATGCTTTCCATTAATTTCATTTCATTAAGTCATATTTTTCTTTTAGTCTTTTACCCTTCCCATTTCGTCTTTCCTTCCGTTGTCATCGTTTGTACAAATCTCCTTGTCTCTCCGTCTCCCCCTCTCTGTGTTTTAGATTAGTTTTATCTCCTCCGTGTTATGCTGTGGCCATGGGGGGGCGGGGGGGGGGGGGGGGGGGGATATGTGATAGGGATCTCGGCTGCCTTGATCATATCTTGTTTTGCCGTTGCTGAACCATGAGATGGTTTATTGATATTTTTTAGAGGAAGATATATTCTAAAAAGCGAGCGTGTCTTGATTTCATTCCTGATCTAACTAGGCAGCTTGGGGATTAACAGCCCCTTTCAACTGAAACTTGCTCCAGGGCTCTTTGTTCGGGAAATTCACTTAAATTGAAAGTTGGTTTTCATTTCAAGACACGTTGGCGCTGCAAACCAAAAGCTGCTCAAAACATAGCCCCTTTAAAAAGATAAAAGATTGCAATAACGTGTGACACAATAAAGGGAACAAGGTCAGAATCTGACACAACAAAAGTACATTACATGGTAGGTGTCCCATTCAGCATGAATAATCCATTTACTGTCTTTGATGCCTCAGATGTTCTCCTTTATCACTCAGATGTTTTGTTTTGCAGGCCCCCGACTACCCCAGTAGTCACTTTAAATAACCATAGACCTCCGTGTAAAGATGAATATACTACTAAAGCTACATTAAAGAGTTAGAAAACTGGATTTACATTCAATGCTACAAAATACATGAGATTAAGAATTGTTGAATAGTAGAATTCCCTTTTGTTCTCAGTACATATCTCAGTATATATCTGTCCAATATATGGCTGTGCTGTACATTGTGAAAGTATTCCTGTTTATAAGGTTGAGGGTGTTCAGTTTTCTACTTAGGGCAGTTACTGACCGGACCTCAACTCCACACAGAACCCGGCTTTAAATGAACATCAAGAATCTACCCCTTAACTCAACCCAGACAGACCAGTCAAATTGTTAATTTCCGACAGGCAGCCACAGACATATATACATAGACGCCTCATTGGGCGCAGGTATCCACATCAACGTCACCACCATATTGTATGTGGATTAGTGAAATATATATAGATTAATCTATAGAAATTGGCAGAACAGAGAGCTATTGATGGATGTATATATATATATATATATATATATATAAATATATATATATATATATATATATATATATATATATATATATATATATATATATATATACACACATGTTTATATTGTGTGTGTGTTATGAATATAAAAATTAGTTGGTTAATTCTAAACATTGTGGTCTTCATTATTTCATAAAACCATGTCACAGATTAGGAACAGACTTTTTGGGGGAGTATTAAAGACATATAATGAATAATATGAGAAAAAAAAGTCATAGGAGAATAAAGTAAGAAAAGACTAAAGTGGTAATATTTTGAGAAATATGTCATATTATGAGAATTAAGGGGGACATTTCCAGAATAGTCACAGTTTGCAGAACTATTTCAGTCCTGGAGTAATAGGGATAGGTTAGATTCTTTTAACTGTTTTTATTCTTTACGAGAATAACGTCAGGCGAAAGAAGCCAAAGGGATACAAAGATAAATAAATAGAAAGTTTATTCTGAGATTAAAGTCCCTCTGATACTGTTTAAGTGACTGAGTCTTACAGCAGATTCACCACATTCAACATGGCGGACGCTCTGACTCATCCGCAGCATAGGCAGACCCCGCCCAACAACGCGTCTACGTATATAATGTCTATGTCGGCAACCACACAACATTTCCTGTCTTCACCTCGGTGTTGAGACTTCAGAGTAAAAGCATGGAACGTCATAAACATTACAGTTGGTCCAGACACTTTTTGCCTGTATGTTTTTACAAGCCCAGCTGTTTCCATGTGTTAAGGTGCACAGGAGAAAGAGCGCTTGGAGGTCAGCTGTTTTACACCAGCTCTCTCCCAGCACAGAGGCCATTCAACACAATGCTGTTCAATGTCAGGTTTTAGCTTTACCGTACACTGCCCCCTATGCATTTAACATGTTAAAAATAATGCTTAGTGCTGTATTTGTGAGGGGTCTTGTGGATGAACACTCTTCTGAAAACAATCCTGTGTGTATGCCATGTTATTTTTGAAAACAATGAAGGGGTGATATACATTTTTCTAAAGACCCCGCTATGTGTGTACAAGGCCTGAGAGACCATAGTATTAAAGTTTTCCCTCCCTATTCATCATAGGTTGGCAGAACAATATGAACTAGTTTGGCCAGACCATTTGGACATTTTTTTATTACCAGTGGCGCAGCCAGAAATTGCTTTTCGGCCGGGGCTTAATAAAAAAATGGTTGGCCAAATAATTATAGTTGAAAGTAAGTTTATTTGTAAGTTGTAAGTTTTGAAGTTCAATATAGAGAAGGTACAGGCTGAGGAGAAAAGACATTCTCTGTTCCAGTGAACATCGTTGAATTGACCGTGGAAAAAAGTTATTAGGACCCGTCACCTTTAAGATGATTTAGAGCCACAAACACTGTGGAGTAGCTTCTGGATCATTCAAACTGCAGCAGCCTGTCAGAGTCATTATTCCGTTTCTAAATGCAACGTCACTACTGGCCGCCGTCGCTTCACCGATCCAGACGCCCAGGAAACCATGTTTTTCATAAACTGAAAACTTTTATTTAGTTTTCTCTCATTAAACACAATATTTCAGTTAACAGTTAAAAATGGGGAAAATACGGTCGGCCGCATGCGTCAAGTTCTGCGGCACCTGAAGCATGCGGCGGATGTTACGTTGCGTCATTACTTATGATCCAGCTGCTGAGTTTTCCTCTGATCTGCTCCTGCTCTTGTAGATTGTTACGTTTCATAACCTTTGTCGTCACCTTTCACAACGACAGCTTTGTCATCTCTACCTCCACCCTGACCAGTCATTACTCCCCCTGTATTTGTGCAGGGCCCCTCTAAGTGCCCAATTACGCATGCCGAAGGCTGAGTTTGACGTTGCTCTCTATGCAGATGTTTTATGTTTGTGCTCCAAGCGGACCCAGTGAGGAATGGACTCCTGCTTTGCCTTTAACCCACTAGCAACAGTTTTAAGTCTACAGGAAATAGCAATATAGGAAATAGCACCTTCATGTCGTATCCCAAATTCTTTAAGTATAGGCGCAGTCCTTTGGGCTCTGCTCTTCACTGCATGTCAATTTTCTACACAGCCTGGATGGTTATAGAAAAACAATAGGATATTGGGTAACTGATTGTCCGGTCCCAGCATAATTTATATTCAATGATACCCCTTTAAGGCAGTGAAGGAAGCGGAAGCAATTCTTCTTTCAGTTCTGCGCTGAGCGCGAGGGATAAACACCATGGATGCATAAATAAAGACTGTAAAGCGCTCTTTTTAAATAGGGGAGGAGAGATATGAGGGGTATGTGCTTAAGCTCCCAATGTTACAAGACCCTAAAAATGCCCCTTAAAAGCACACACCGAGATTACCACGGGACTAAACTGAGTATGTGCACCTGAATCCAAGCGCAGCCCCACAGCTCCCCTACCCCAAAAAAGAATCTAGTGATCTGCTGTTTATCAGTTTATCATTACAGAGGAATGTCCTGTTTGGCTCACATCATGACAATATCTAACCCCACCTTCACGGCTTCTCAACAAATGTGATGTTTCCAGCGCCTCCTAGCATTTGGCTCATTACCGTCCAGCGGCTCTTCCTCTCTGTGCTGCCGGCTTACTGAGGGATGTTGCTTTCATGTTTGGGGCAAGCATAAAAAACTATTTTGTTTTTTGATTTTTATGATGACTTTAAGTGACACCCCTGAAATTTGATTTTTTTTCAAAGCAAAGCCGCTTCATTGGGTGGGCCCTGATAAAAAGTGGGTGGGCCTTGGCCCAGTCAGTCCCACCCACAGCTACGCCCTGTTTGTTACCTCTGAAAAAATGACTTGACTGTGTAGAGTAGAAATAGTGCCTGCTTCTAGACACACACACACACACACACACACACACACACACACACACACACACACACACACACACAGACACACACACACACACATACTCTGGCATACCGTACGCTTCCCAGACTCTGTACTGACTCTCCATGGACGTTTTCCCCTTCATAGTCGAGCGTACCTATTACTTACATTTATTGTGACAAATTCCTACATTTTCCTCACTTTCTGCCAGTGGGACGAAGCAGGGGAAAGGCTAGTAGCATGTTTGATTAGCTAGTTGAGGGACTAGAGCTGCCTCTTCTCCAGCAGGCACCCACTGTACACCCGTCAGTGCAGCCAAGAGGCTGTGACGCCACACATCCATGCAACCTCCTGCCTGGAGCAGCTCAGTGTAACAAGCTCGGTGTCACATATTGAACAGTTTGATGAGACTTCTTGCCTCCGAGATGTTTATAGTGTGACTCTGCGTACGCGGTCGTAAATATTGACCTCTGCTCTGGGGTCACACACAACACAATAATAATAATAATAATAATAATAATAATAATAATAATAATAATAATAATAATAATAACAACAATAGTTACAATAACAACAATAACAATACTACTACTACTACTACTACTACTACTACTACTACTACTACTACTACTACTAATAATAATAATAATAATAATAACAATAATAATAATAACAATAATAATATGAAAGTATTAATACAAAAATTATAATTATCAATACAAAAAAGAACAACATTTAAACATATAAAAAGAAAGACATTTTAAATGTTAGGCTGTGCAGCAGAAGAGAGAAAAAACATCTGAAATAGAAAACAATACTGTGCAAATATTAATAAATAAAAGGCATATTCAGTTAAAAAGGAGAAATGTTCAAGTTGAATAGAAAAACAAAAACAGCAGGGCATTAATACTGCAGGAAAACAGCAGTGTTTTGTCCCATAAAAACTTAAAAAAAAAAGAAAAGGATTACAGTCAAGTTATGAATAATTATGAAAAAGTAAAAGCACATGTATTTCAAGTAGTCCCCCACGATATAGCTATCTTCTCTCTGCTCTGCTTTCTATTTCATTTGGGAACTTGTCAATAGCCTCACTGTCTGTATGGAGTGTCTCCAGAGAGGAACGGATTACCTTGGGATATCTGCATTAAAATGTGTCTATTAAGCATTTGTCATAAGCCCAATTTTCTATGCATGCTAATAGTTTGCGGTGAAAACAAAGGCACCATCCATTGCAAGTGAGCCAGCTGGAGCCAGAACAGTTGACTGTAGCTTGCCACAGTAAGAGAATTTCAACCTCGATACTGAAGCTGAGAAAATAGTCACTTATTTTCAACAGTGCAGAAAGTATTTCATGTTGTAGCCTTCTTAATTTTTTTTTTTTAATTATCAATAAGGGTATAACAGACTTTTTTCTGTTTAAACTGGTGAAAAAGCAATCAGAAGTAGGCAATTAAGCAAGCATTAATAATAAAAAAATTTAAAGAGAATTTTTCTTGTATGGTGACACAGTTGACACGATAACATCAATAACTCTATGATAACTATTGATCATAGTAATGGGGGGGGGGGGTATGCTAAGTGTGTGCATGTGTTTCATGCTGGCCTGCAAAGTTTTATCCAACTCAGAAGACAAAAACAGCTGATGTTGAATTTAGAGCTAATTGTGTATAATAAAACCAGCAGTCATGATACTGAAATATAGTTTTGGGGAATGTTGTAGTGATGAGAATGAATGACCTTGAAGAAATCTGCATCACTGAATCTGTCGACAGACTTTCTTTCCCAGGATATTTGGAAATTAGTGTTATGAAACATGAGGCAGCTTTATTCTGTAATTAGGAAAAAGTAATAAAGCTCAGTCACAAAACTTATTTTTGGACAGATCACCCATTCATATTATTTTTGCATCCAAGAATAATGAGGATTTTTTTTCTTCCTATAATAGTGAGGATAATGCTTAACATAAAAATAAGATAGATTATTGACTCCAGACAGCCTTGGAAAGAAAAACTTTACAAGACCCTTGGCAACAATAAGATCTAACTGCTGAATGGTAAAACATTTTCAACATGCCTGTGCAAATTCTCACTTACAATCGCAACAACAAACAGGCGTAAATCGGAGGCAACCGGGCTTTCTCTCAGTTCTTCCTGAAAACATTTGACGCCTTTCCGGCAGTCTTTGTCAGTTCTGGTGGGCTCACACTTGATTTTCAACATGGTTTATGTTTCCATTTAGAAAAAAAATAGCACAGTAACAATTTAAGATAAAAAAAAAGCTTTTCTCTACAACTTAAACTTCCTGAATGCTTGAGCTATTTTACCTAAACCAATTTTCTCCAAATGTGCTTCCTAAACTGCCTAAGCTGCATTTAATAGATCCCTCCATCCTTGCAGTTGGAACCAGTGGGTCTGTTCCCTCTTGTCCTCCTATCCACCTGCTCCGCAGGAGGGAGGAAATGAGGCGCTGCCAAAATACAAGACTTTTCACTAAACTAAACTTAGATTTTGACCCCGGATTTGCCTGCTGCCTCATACCTACCCCCCAACACACACTCTGCCTCTACTAAACGTCTATTTTCCTCAGCTCACAACAGGATTTCCCTCCTCCTGTTTTGGACACACATGTGCACACGCACACACACGGCCCTACACCAGGGAAGGGATGTCAGTCAAGATGGATGTCTGAGCTGGACCCAGATCCCATATGGCAGCGAGTCCTTTATGTGCACGTATGTGTGCCGAGCTTGTCCCACGGGCTGTGCCATAGGATTTGGCACCGTTCAGCTCCGGTACATCCACTCTGCTATTGAGACGGTTAGAGCCCCTCCCTTTGACAAACACACAAATACTTAAACACACATACTCTGTCTAAGTCGTACATCTCCATTCCTCTGCTGAGCAGCTCTCATATGTCCCCCCCAAAAATCCTTTGGGGAATATTTGGCATGCAGCACAGAACTGAGACTTAAGGATGCCTGCATGGTGAAAACTTTTGGGCCGGTATTAAAGAACACCGTGTTTAATGTTCCTGTGATTGTGGCATGTCCTTGTTGCATTGCCTTTGTTTTAATATCTTCATTTTGCTGCACAGAATTACTCATACTCTTTAAGCCTTTTTCACATTTTGTGACAGAATCAAAATCTGAAATGTTGTTGTTTTTTTGGAACGGGGTTTTGAACGACAGGCTTACTCTAGGTACTGGATAATTGTAAAGTGGAGTAGATTTGTTTTGGGGTCTGTTTTCTGACACATGTGATATTTTACATTTCCACCAAAAGGTTTGATTTCTGTCTCATCTTACCCAGAGTATACTTCTCCTGCATGGCTTCTAGCAAATTGCAAACTAGAATTCTTACTTCATTACTGACTTTCTTAGGGTCACCCTTCAATAAAGGGGACATATCATGCTTTTTAGTTCTTCTTTTTCACATTGAAGTCATTAAGTAAATTTAAACCCATGTTCGCCTTTTTACCTGTTTTGAAGTGCATCTCTTTAAAGGGTAACTCACCACAAATCAACTTTTTTTTTTTTTTGCTCACAAACTGTGAATATGGGTGTCCTATAGTTCTGTCTACATGTCCTGGGCATTATTTTGACAATTTACTGCACAATTGTTGAAATCCTGGTTTTGCATCCAAAACCGTCTGTGTGGTGCCCTCATCTGGTTTATCAAGTGTTATACATTGAATTTTGACTCAGTATTGCTATTGGCTCAACGTTTTTAGTGACATCACCGGTAGCCCTGCCGCTGTGGGGTATAAAAGAGGCTCCACCTTATATGCCTCCATAGAGAGGCGGAGTATGAATAGTGAATTTTCTGGGACTTCTATCATCCATTCAACCATTTTTGTTGTATGCTGGGGGCCAGTGTAATGAACAACCAATCCCTTATCCACTTGAAGCTTCAACACCTTTCAGCTACAGCTTACAAAACCCGCTCGGAGAAATAAAAATACAGAATTTACGCGACCGGTAAGCTGGAAGTCCATGACCTTGTTTAGCAGTTCTGCAGCAAATTCTGTGACGTAACTGTTTAAAAAGCACATCGGAAAATAACACAAACTGAACAGCTTGAAAAATATGACCAAAAAACAATATAAAGATATCTACACAGCTCCTGGAGAGACTGCAATAAAATTGTCCGCACTTCTAGAGACTCTGAGTGCATAAAAAATGTACTTAAAGGTACAGTGAAAGGATTTTTTTCCCAGAAATGTAGGCAAGAAACACCCAAGTTGCTTTTTGAGTAACTGAGCATGCGCAAGACTTTCTTACCTGCTCTTCTGCTCCCGAGGGGGATCGCTTTCACTAATCTTTCAAGTCCACTCTGGTCTTATTTCTTTCTTCTGAGGCCTTCCTCTTCTTCTCATTAACTTCTTGTGACGCTCAGCCATGTTCAAAGTATACGGTGAGAGCAGCGGAGCTACAATGTTCGGCTAAAGCCTAAGCTAACTGGATCCATAAACGAGCACGCACACTGGTGTTACATCAGCTTGTCACAATGCTTGACATGTGGGACAGCCAAAAGATAAGATGATCCTTCCCACCTCTAACAAACTTTTTTGTTAGTTAGTTAGCCATTAGTTGTGGCTTTTATTCAGGGGTAAAAAGTGTCAAACACAAATGCACTCCTGACCTTTCAAATTCTAATTTGTCACAACTTTAGAAACTGTAACATATTTCACCATCCATGTCATTATGTCATTACTTTGTGTTGGTCTGTAACTTAAACTCCTAATAGAATACCTTGCATTTTGTGGCTATAGCATCACAAAATGTAAAAAAAAAAGTCAGACCTCATGTTATGATTTTGACCCAGCTACTGCTGTTTACTCGCACTGGAAACAAATTCCCACGGAGTTCTTCTCCCGATGTTTCCCGCATCCAGCAGGAAGTCAAATCTGCTGGAAATCCCCCGGAGCCCTCTTTGATTTCACTGCAGATGCTGTTCTTCTGCTGATCTAATCTTCCTCATTTATAAATATTTCAAAATACACTTGCTGCGCGTCAGCACCGATTCGACAGCTTCCATCTCGAGCTCGCCCACCGCACTCTCTCTCCCGGAGAGTGATCCATACGTGCCCAGAGTGACGCTTCCTTTACATGCAGACATCCTGCCCCACGCCTCCAGTACATTTAAACTCATACAAGCAGGATCCCTGGTTTTCCACCCCTCCTGACTGCACACACACACACACACACACACACACACACACACACACACACACACACACACACACACACACACACACACACACACACACACACACACACACATGCATTGAGTCTAAACCTTGATGACTGGGTCTTTTCTTATGTGATTGGAAGTGCAGCGTTGGCAACTTTCGCTCCGTCCTTCAGAACTAGCGAGAGCTTTCTGCTCACTCTCTCTCAGTATATCTCTCCAGCTTTTCTGACTCCGTTTCCGCTGCATTTTTCTTCACTGACAATTGCCTTCCTCGTTTTTTTTTTTCCACCTGCCTGACGAAGTAGAGGTAACGGAGTTCCATTTAAAGTTTCTCTTTCATTTGGGAGCTGGAGGCCTGTCGGGGGAAACTCCTACATTTGTTCGCTGATGTATCACGGTGCAGAACATGATGGATCTGGTCTCAAGTCTGCTAAGCTTGATCGGAGCTTCTAGCTATCGAGAGTAGATCACGCGACGCTCCGATTAACGTTTTGTTAATTGAGCTGCACACAAACCACAGGGCAAAGTTTTGGAGAACTAGTTAGAAAATATGGATTTAATTTAAGAACAAGGCCGAAGTTGATTTCTTTGTCCCAGCACAGGGGTGTCCAAAGTGTGGCCTGGGGGCCATTTGTGGCCCCTCTGCTGATTTTGTGTGGCCCTCCAATTAATTCCAATCAGACTTTAATGCACCAAAATCTGCATTTGAGTAAAAGTCGCCCTTTTTACTCTGAAATTAAAGCTAAAGACAAATGTTTTGTGTTGTACCGAACATTCAATTAAATAATGAACTGTGAGATTTTAACATGTCCATAATAGATTTGCTCTAATTAAAAATAAAACGTTTCCATCCACAAAAAGCCAGCTAAATACAGTTCAATATATTTTCTTAAAATTACCATATTTTGTTGGGTGTAACCATATATTTTGCTATGTTATTTATTTTATTAATTGTTTTGGCCCTCGAGTGCTTTCGATTTAACAATTTTGGCCCAATAGCCGAAAAGTTTGGACACCGCTGTCCTAGCATCTTCAATTTAGACAACTTTAACTGGCAGCAATTACAAACTTAAAGTGTAAGTTAATATGCTGAGTAAGGTAATATATTGATGGAAACATGGTTTACTAGGAAATTGACTAGTACATTTATTTAACTTTGTTTCACTGCAACATCTTTTCAGCTTCCAGGCCGCAGGACTCTGATTGAACCTTCGTCTCACTTTGAGAGAAAAACAAGTCCGATGAAAATGTTTTTTTTTTTTTTTTTAGTCTGGCCATCAACCGTGTGATATCTGCAGGCATCGTTGTTTCATCAAATAAAAAATAAAAATTGTTTTTCCCTGCCAGATTTGCTACAACTACCACCAGATATAAGGACATTTGGGTTTGGTTGATTCGGAAAGTTATTCATTTGTGCAAGCCCCATACTGGATGCTGCTTGACACACAATCGCATTTTCCTCACCCTGCAGCACCATTAGAGGGGAAATAAATGTTTATTTTCTTCTATTTTATAAGATTTAGTACCAAGAAGCATTGTTACAACAAACTAGCAACCAAACATATTTTTTCCTGAATTTCTGTAATTGAATAAAGATAAAGCGGCGCTGAATGTTACGCAGGGGTTTGCTCTCTCGATTATTATCACTGTATTTGCAAAGATAAAGTGTGCCTTTCTTATGAATATATTTATTTTAGGCTATCTGCGCATACAAATCGGTGAGAGCTAATTTAAAGCTGCTTCCATTTTTTTTTTTTTTTGGGGGGGGGGTCTGTTTTTGGAAATGTTTGGGAGTATAAATGTCCTTGGACAACTTGCAACTTTTCACAGCTCACCGATAAGACAAGCTGTCTCTCCCTGTCTCGCTTTCTCCTTATCACTCTCCTCTTGCTCACTCGCTCTTTCCTCCTGTCACTCCTTTCCGTCCTCTCATCTGTCTATCTGTGGAAACACCCCTGTCCATCATTTCCATTTTCTTGCCACTTTGCTGAATAGTCATACGTCCCTCAATCTTTATTTGCTCCCTCCTCGATTTTTATTCCTCTCCGTCTTGTGGCGTTTTTCTCCCCTCACCCCCGTCCTCGCTCTGGACACCCTGTGACACTTCCTGTCCAGTAATCGGCAGGGTGTCGGGCATGCAATCGTGATTCACTCGGCCATTATAACAGGCTATATCTGACCAATGTGTCACACAGTAATATAAGCCTCCTCAGCTGCCTGCTCTCTCTATGCATCTCTTTAGATTGACAGCCTTAAACAGCCGAGCCGGACTCGAGGCTGAAGGTGTTAAACGCCGCTGAAAAGCGATGAACAGAGTGCCGAGTGAACTCAAAGTAATTGGAGGTTTTAATGCGTTTTGGGACCTCAGGATAACTGTGATATGAAGCTGGGATGTTTTTTCTCTCTTCCGGATAACCTGTCACTTACACAATGTGTACATCTACAGCGATCCCCAGCCTTCCCGTCCGAGAACCCATTTTCTTGTAACGACTGCAGGCGTTAGAGGGTGCGTCACCAGTGAAAAGTGTACTGAGACCCGAATACGAGAAGCATTTCCGGTCTTGGTAAAAGAAAACGAGGTGGTATGAAAAAATGTGTGAATTAGCATTCACCTAAACCACTAACCACTGCAGTTGCTCTGGCCAGAAACAGTTTCCTTGATCAGCATTTAGTCTGTTTTACACATGTGAAGATCATTGATGCAGCACTGCCTCCTCACTGCAAAAAGAGAACTAGAAATAAGTAAAATTTTCTTGAAATTAATGTATTTGTCCTTGATTTGAGCAGGTAAATAAGATTATTTGCCAATGGAATTAGTAGTTTTACCCCTAAAATAAGATAATTAGATATACTTCACTTGAAATAAGATAATGGAGATGAGTTGTTCCTATTTTAAGTTCAAAAATCTTATTCCATTGGCAAATAATCTTATTTACCTGCTCAATTTAAGGAAAAATTCTCTCATTTCAAGAAATAATTTCTTTTTTTGAGTTCTATTTTTGCAGTGCTGCCTGAATAATAACTGGCTTCTGCGTAAACAATCCCTCAGCAGGATAGAGTCGGTACAGCAAACAGGCTTAAATCGGAGGCAACCGGACTTTCGTTCAGTTCTTGCTGGAAACGTTTCTACACCTATCCAGGAGTCTTGAGCAACCTGTAGTTGGTTACCTGCAACTGCAGGTTGCTGAAGTGTGAGCCACCAGAACTGACAAGGACTCCTGGATAGGTGTTGAAACATTGCTGTTGCACTGACCCAGATAACTGAGAATTTGGCATGATAGAGACGATAGTTTCAAAATAAATATTTATGTTTTGAGATTACATGTTTGTTTGACTGTTATTTTGGGGGGGGGGGGGGGGGTTGTGGCACTAGTGGCTCTTTTATTGAAAGTAGCCTGACAGGAAAGGGTTGCGGATAGAGTGCAAGATATGTGGCAAAAGACCGCCGGCCAGAGTCAAACCTGGGACAGCTGCGTTGAAGACTAAAGGCTCGGTACATGGTCCATGCGTGCTACGCCAGCACCACCAGGGTGCCCAGATCACAGCTGTTTTAATATAGTAAATGTCAACTTATGACTTTACCTTCTGAAAAACAGCCAAGAGCTTCTTAAACTCACTAATCTGGATTCACAACAAAAAAAGACACCTAAAGAGAAAGCTTCAGGGCCGTGCTTGTTTAAACGGGAAAGTCGGGTCCCCAAAGTTAAGAATCACTGATGTAGCACACTTTTAGTGTTCAGCACTTTATAACTGCTTTTTTTTTCTTTAGTCTTGAAGGAAATCAGTTTGCGGTTCCTGAAAAGCACGATGGCCTTTTTTTAAGGACAAACTGACGTGTTGTGTAGTGCATGGTATATCTTATAATGGGTCCAATTCAGGTCTTATCCTTTAATAAATAATTAGAGTTGTTGCTTGGCGTGTAAAGCTGTAATAATTTCTCTAGTAGACAAACCATGAAATACCCATCACAATATCCCCATAAACCACTTCCCACTATTTCCTCCCTTTAGAGAACCGGCACTCTAATATTAATAATTACAGATGATGAAACACTGTTTTAAATATTTTGCCAGGATGCTCTTGTTAAAAAAAAGTCTCTGTCTGAAAGATGTTTTAAGAACGTCCGTCAATGAGGTAATTGCAATTAAACATTTAAAACAACTGTCCCAGAATAAAATGTGTAGCAGCTGGATTCCTTTCTCTGGAGAACTCCCCCCCCACACACACACACACACACAAAACACACAACAAAAACAAATTAAGAACATATCTGCTTAGGAAGTTTAATCTTTCACATTTGTCCCTTTGTCTGCATTGAGCCCTTCTCATAGTTTTACATGTACAGTCCGTCCTGCCTATGTTTCAGCCCGGCGTTGGTGAAATGAGTTACGCTGGCAGTTGCCCAGGGCGGCATTAGTAGGGGTGGGGCAAAGTTCACTTGATGTTCACTTGGTGGGGAAAATTCGCTTCTTATCTCTCAGTTGTGCTCTGAAGCTGTTTTGTTTTGCTAATTTGCATGAGCATTCAGTAGGAAGTCAGCGCACCACTGTGTGGAGTGAGTGCTCCCTGCCTGCTGCCGACGTTAGAGGCAGCCGCTCACCTGCCTTACATCTATGAGGATTTTATGGCCTATGATTGGTTTTCAGGAGGAATGGCTGTTTTGTGTCAGTTAGAGCCATATGGTGGGGAGTGGGGGGCATTTGGGGAGGTTACATATCCGTGCTAAAAGTAAAATGCTTATTTAGGATGGGGGGGGCACTTGTTTGTTTTCCAGTTTCTAAAACTACAAAGGCGTGGTGTTTATTTAAAAGGCCGGGTTGGAGGTGTTTCTGTAGTTTCTGTGAGACACAGGTAGCTTAGGATTTAAAATGAAGAGTGACGATTCGATTCAAGACTTTATGAGGCACAAAACTGAAGCTGCTGAGTCCTGTTTGCCTTCTGACTTGTTTTGATTTGCATTAACCTGCAGAGAAGGAGACGCTCGCTCAGGGCAAAATTCATACTGCAGCCACTGCTGTTTCAGCCCTGTAGATATTATTATTATTATTTTTTTTTTTTTTACTTGTCAATGACACGGGGACGTTCTTGTCATTTTTTATTTTTTTTGTTAGCGTAATACTAAAGTTCCCATGAACCTGGAGTTGTACATTTGTTTACACTGCTGAAACACAGCTGATCCTCTCGTGTATGAAGCACCGGTTTAGACGGATAACCCCCCCCCCCGGGAGGGAACGTTTCACGTCATTATATCAGCAATATGACCAGTATTTGCCCTGACCTATTATTTAAACATCAGAACAATTGCATTTTAACGAATCACTCTGTGGATTTTAATGAATATATAATTTATCTGATGTAGACAGAACATAAAGGTTAGGAAGGTTCCATAATTACATGAATCTGGGTTTGTGTGGGTAAACAGCCTGCTAACATGAGAGACGCAGAGTGAAATGTTTTAAAGGATCACGATGCTGTCATAAAAAAAACCCGTGTGAACGAGCTGAGAGGGAGATGAAGAGGACTGTACGTGGCGGCAGAGAGAGGAAGGTGAGTGTAATGTATTGTGATGAGTGTAAACTGGTCTGAACATCCTCTGGGATTCTTGAGTAATTAGGGCAGCACTTCCTCTTCACAGAGGAGGAGAAACAGGTGCACAGGAGCACATGGAGGCATGCATGGACTCACACGCATGCAGTCAATGCGTAATTTAATTAAAGTCCAAAAACTCAAAACGTCAACAATGAAAGTATACATTTTATAGCTGTTTGAGAATGTGGTCATAGGTCTAAATGTCTGCACTATTTTGTTTCCAAAAACACATCCTATTGAACCGCATGACGTTGTCTGTCTTTGTAGGAGCAACTGCGGCTCAGTGCGTAGAGAAGTTGTCCTGTAATCTGAAAGTTGAGGTTTGGATCCCAGCTTCCACATCTGGCTGTGTCCCCAGATGTGGAAGGCATTTGTCCAGTTCCAAACCGGCCTGTGTACCTGAGCATGGATGGGTGTGTGTTTGACAGTGTGGTTGGGTGAAGGTGACGCCACTGATTTGAACGCTTATTCTGACTAGAAAAGGATCATATAAATTCACTCCTTTTACTTATCATACATTTGGCTCTTATCCGTTCTGCGGGCATTATAATGTTAAACTATTACCCTTTTCCAGACTCAGATTTTCCCTCTTCAGCCAATTTTTTTCAAAGCGTGGATTCCAAAATGTTCAATAAATTTCAAGCATATATTTCTGCAATAGGATAGAAGAAGGATTACTGGATTGATCCGACTGAAAATAGAAAGCACAAATGAATGGACAGACAGACACACTAACAAACAAATGGACAGAGATGGATCCATCTTTTAGACGACTAGGACAGGAAATGAAGGAGGAAAATGCAAATACGTTTCCAAGTTGTCTTTTTTTTTCTCTGCACCTATTCAGGAAAATCACTGAATAAGAGCAGATATTTGCTTTTATCTTTTTCTTAGTTCATAACCCCGGTTCATACTTTTATTTTCATTTTATCCCCACCTTCTTTTGTTTTGTACCCATTGACTCAAACTGTAGTATTTTCCCATTGGGTTAATTTTCATTCTAATGGAATATTTTCATAATTCAGGGAAATAAATAGTTGATACATTTCTGAAAACTTTTTCACATCTTATTTCCACTGATTGTTGGGCTGGTTGACATTTGTGAACTGTGAAGCATTATCCCCCCTGATGAAACCAAAATAGCTTTGAGTGCCTCCTGTTGACAGGTTATATTTAACGGAGGCATGTAACCGCATTTCCTTACGGCAGCTTTTGGGTAGACTGTAGAAAAAAACCCGTAGATTTAAATTGCTTTAAATCTACAGTTCTCAGAGCATATATGAAGCATCTCACGGAAGACTCATTCCATTTTCCTATCTGGAAGTCAGATAAACTGATGGAGTAGTTTAAGTACACAGGTTTTTGTTTATGGGGACTGTATCAAGGCAGGAAGTCATTAAATAGCAGCGTGAGGGGAAATAATGGAAGAGGGGAGCGATTACCCAGGAACTAAAAATGGCAAGCAGTGATAGAAGCAAATACTAATAAAGAATATTTGTTTAATGTTTGGTAATTTGGTGTAGATTTTCCATTTCTTTGTAAGCATTGTGTCTTAACTCCTCGTTTTGTAGTGTCTAACAAGCTTAATAGAATATAATAATCCTTTATTGTCCCACAATAGGTGTTTAAAGTAGCGACTAAGGGAAAAAGTTCACAACAGGAGGAAAGATTACTGTACCGTTATTACCAATTAACTCCAATTAAATGAGATGTGCAACTGAGGAGCGTGACCAGACCTGTACAAAATACACATGCATGATTTTGCATTAAAACAGCTACAGACTACAACAAAATAAAAGATAAAAACATCAAAGCTCAAATAAAATTGAACTTTCATCTGCACTTAATGGAGAAATTGCATAAAAATGTAAAGGAAAATATTGGTTAGTAATATTGATCTTCTGCGGCTAAAAAGGACAGCACACACATTCAGTCATGTTGTCATGTGCTGCATGTAGAGAATAGTAATATTAGAACATGACTTCATGCAACATTTTTCTGCGACCTGTAATGCAGATTTTTCCAAATTACTGAGCCCTTTTTTAAAACGCGTTGTTTGCTTATTGCTAATGTGCAAAAAATACATGAAGCACATTGAATTGTCTAGTCAGCATGAAATTATATAATGCTGGCAAATTTTGAAATGTGGCATAAATTCCTGCCAAATAAAAAAAACAAAAAAAAAACAAATACATAGTTGGTCATGTTTATATCCATAACTATACTTCACAAAAGCTTTTATTTGGGATTTTATTGTTGAATAAGAGATATGCAAATAAATTAACTAGTCATGTCTGACCAGTGTGAGATTCTTTAAACCAATTTTAGGCTTCTTCTAGGATCCAGCTTCTCAGAAGGTTTTACTGGATATTATGAGACCGTGTTTTAATTTCCACGGCACCCGCTGGAACTCAGCTTTCGTCACCGAGCTCTTTTAATTGAATCACTTGTCATATTAATTGCATGAAGTGTTTGTGTGGACAAACAAGCAAGGCTCATAATGAGTGCATTAGTTATTAAACATTTGGCCTGTCAATTCTCTGCATCTCATTAAATACCAATGACAGTTTGCGCCGTGCCTCACAAAAGAACAATGTTGTGACAGCACGAGAGCTATTTATGGTACAGGGCAATGATTTTTATCTAACCGAGGGGTAAATTAGCTGTGTGGGCCGCTGAGACAATATTCTGTCTGGTGAGAAGAGACGTGACAAGCAGAAGAGCTGAAAACAGTAGTCATTACTGGTGAAGGTCTGGCACTCAAAATTTTGTCTTTGATTAACGAATAATAAATGTTTAATTATCTGTTACATGATAAACTGGCTCCAGTGGCTCATATATTATGTTATTGATAAATTATTAGACTAATGCAGCCACAGACGAAAATAATATAAGAGCTAAAGAATAAGAGCCCTGGCGTTGTCCCTTCTTTGTGTGCGATTCCTCTTCATATTATCTTTTGAAATTCCAGAAGATCGGCCAAACTCAACTGTCTTGTTCAACTTCCCATCAATGTTTCAAAGGTAAATGCAAGCGTTTCATGCGACATTGCCTAAATCTTTCCTGTTTTCTGAGGTTAAGCAACCCTTTGTGAGCTTTAAAAACTCCAAAGTGGCAGACTAAATACATTTTAGTAGCTGAGCTACAGGACGCTGGAAGGGTTGAGAAGTTGTCTAGGTCAGTAACTCAAAAACAGCAATGCTGTTTACCATCGCATAATTATCCCAAACGTTTTTTTTTTTTTATATAATATAGAGATAAATGGGATCTTGAGCTGGTTTTGTTGTAACAGTTTTATTATTTTTTTGTATGTAGAAAACAAGACATCATGTGTGTTTTGCTAGGATAACTGTTTTATTACATTGTAATCTTTGCTATTCTGGTTTATCATCTCAGTAACTCTAAATAATTAGATTTAACCCTCAATTTTGTTGTTATAACACTTTTGTGATCTCATTAAGTTGATATTTCTAAACACATATTGTTGCAATATCTTAAGCTTGTTTGGTGCTTACAATTTCATTGTCCAATTATCTTCTTATAATGAGACCTTGTGCTTGTCGTGTCCTGATTACTGACATATTATTTTCTTATACTGATGTCTCCATTACTATTTTAGTTTTTTGTGTCATTATGTTGGATTGATAAGATCCTCATTTTTTTTCATCATAAAGGTTCCAGATTATTTTTTAAGATAAAGAGGCCTTGAGGTCATCTTAATAATATTTGCTTTATTTTGTTGTACCAAATTAATTTAGCCATGGGACGGTTTCATTGTCCCATCATCCGGAGCTAGTAAAATCTTTTGTAGCAATATCGTTAATTATCTGATTAATTAATTTAATTTGATCTCATTTCATCGCAGTGAACCTCATTATCTCACTATGTTAAAACGGTCGTTTTCTTGTGTGGGCATTTTCATTCCCCTCGTCAACTTGACGAAGGAGCGCTGCCTTTTTTGGTTGCGACAACTGCTTGATTGCCCAATGGCTTCAAGTTGCTGAATTGTTTTGGATTGATGTATAACCAGAAAGTTTGATATACTATAGAGAAAGACTCATAACCTTATTTCTTACTGCCTGGCTTTAAATCAGATCAAAAAGGAGGAGCAGTTACCAGTATGATACATGGCAAAGGTGTTTAGATTTCCTTTCTATTTGTTGGAATTGCTCATTAAATGACGTGCTTCTTTTTTGGTTTCTTTCCACAAGTTTCTCACAGTATTTTGCTGGAATTCTGGGCCAATTTTCCTGATTCAGGTTTTTTAGGTCATCTTACCAACACACCTATTCAGCTCTATCTACAAATTCTTTATGAGCCTGAGACCAGGGCTTTGTTATGGTCATGCCCAAAGCTTGACTTTGTTGTCTTTAACCCGCTTCGTAGCCCCTTTGCTGATAGGCTTGCTCCTTTAGACGACCCGTCTGTGCCCGAATTTTAACTTCCTGGCTGATGTTATGAGATGTAGCTTCAATATTTTCCACACAATCTTCTCTCCCCATGTTGCCGTTTATTTTTGTCCCTCTTGCAGCAAACACACTTGCACAGCGGGATGCTGCCACTTTTTAACTTCACAGTAGCGTGGTATTCTCAGGTTTGCAAGTTTACACCTTCTTCCTCAAAATCCAATAATGGCCAATATGGACAAATGCTTTGATCTTAGTTTCATCAGACCACAGCGCATGCCTCCTAAATAAAGACTTTTGTCTCTGAGTGCATTTGTAAACTGAAATCATCTTTTATGTTATGCTTTTTGAGCCCATGCTTCCCTCTCTAAGTTGCTTTCCAACCCATGCTGGTGCTGAACTTGTCTTACTGCGTATAATGACACTCTCTTATCAGCTTCAGCCAGCACCTTAACAAGGTCTTTTGCTTTTCTTCTGGGGTTTATACACACATTTCACATCTCTGGGACAGAGAAGCTGTCTCCATCCTGAACAGAGAAAGGATGGCTGGACATTTCCATGCTGTTTATACTCGGATATGATTGTTTCTAAAAGATGAATGTGTCACATTCAGGCATCTGGAAAAATGGACCCAGGGTTGAACCAGGCTTGTGGAGGTTCACCATTATACATTCCTGACATCTTGGCAGCGTGTTTGAAGTACTGCCTGAAAACACATCCAGAGGTGTGCCTCTGTGCAACTCAACTGGGACTTTCTTCAAAATTTGAAGAAAGTCATAAAAATGGTTACAATGAAATCTGTCATTATTTTTGGGCAAACAGTAATATTTTTTTGTAGTCCTAACTGGCTTTAAACCAATAAAGATTTCTCATTTAATATCAAACATTTCAAAAATAAGTAAATATCTGGTTTCAAGGTGAAAAAAGTGGACCGAAGCAATTATTGCTGCAGACTGTGCCCTGGGAGTGCCAACATATGAACTGTGGATTAAGAAACTGGGTACAACTCAAGAAGCAGTCTTCTTTCATTCTTCTGTTGCATTACAATCCTTCTGTTTATCTAAAAAAAAATTGGAAATATCAAGAAAATGAACTTATAATTTTGAGAAAAATCTTGTCAAAGTGAGTCACAGCAGGTACAGCTGTTCCCAGCTCCATTACATCTATTATGTATAATTAGTCTGAAAATTGCTCTTCTTTTTTGAGCCATTTATTTTTAGAAAGTCAGTCTTATATTCTTGGAAATGTAATGGGGAGAAGAGTCTGGAAACAAATGTTTCTTCTGATTCAGTTTAATTTCTTACATACTTGTGCATCTTCTGCTAGTCACATAAACCTTATGTAAAATTTCAAATACATCATTTTAACATGGGTACTGAAAAGCGTCACTGGCAGTGCCTTTAAAGTTGGACTTAAGGAAAAACAGAGAACCCTGAATATATATATAGATTGTCAGCAGTCTGTTTATTAGGAGTATCCGTAGGCGTAGCAGCAGGTAATCAAGGTGACCGGAGCTCAGTAAGGTTGCCAGGTTCGGGGGCACCCTCTCTCCTTCCAGTGTGGCCATATTCAGAGGGACTGGCATAAATAGACTGGCAGAGTAATCCTACTCATGGCTCAGGCCTGCCAAGTTTTGGTTTTTAGATACCCATGTTATTTGCATAGTTTCCAGTCTAAATAGGGCTTCACATCCGTAGCAGCTTTTGTTGGCATTTAACCTGAATCCTAACCTTTAGAGAACAACATTTCAAAGAGTTTATAGTCAGAGTTTATGCAGTAGAGGTACTTTTTTTTAAGTTGGATTGAAATACATACACAATATTACTATTTTTGACCAAGGTTCTTATTACCCCGATCAGAGGTGCTGTGGCCTTTCTTTGAACAGCTATGGTAAGATAGTGGTTAAAACTCAATGTATTATTACTCTGTTAAACACCAATGCAAAATAAGCAATATTATGGTTAAATGCATTTTAAATGCTCTATTGCTATTTAGTTGGTTCCACAGAAGAGGAGGCTGACAATTAAAGGATCTGCCTCTCATTCTACTTCTAGAGACTTCAAGAACCACCAGTAGACCTGCAGACTGAAAGCCAAGGCTCTGCTAGAATATATGGGTAATCAGGTCTGTGATATATGGTGGAGCTTGATTATTAAAGGCTTTATATGTGAGAAGAAGCATTTTAAATACTGTTCTTGATTTACTGGGAACCAATGAAGGGAAGCTAGAATTGGAAAAATATGATCCCTCTTGTTAATTTTCATCAGAACTCTTGCTGCAGTATTTTGGATCAGCTGAAGGCTTTGAACTGCATTTTGTGGACTTCCTGATAGTAAAGAATTACAATAGTCCAGCCTTGAAGTAACAAATGCATGGACTACTTTTTCAGCATTACCCCTGGACAGAATATTTCTAAATTTGGCAATATTCCTGAGGTGAGAAAAGGAAACCCTGGAAACCTGTTTAATATGGGATTTAAATGACATGTCTTGGTCGAAAATAACACCAAGATTTTTTTACTCTATTCCCAGAGGCCATTTTCATGCCATTGAGATTAAGTGATTGATTAAGAAGTTTAGTTTTCAAAGATTCTAGTCCAAAGATTACAACTTGTGTCTTGTTAGAATTTAAATGCAGGAAATTTAAAGTCATGCAGCTTTTGATGTCATCAAGAAATGCCTGTGGTCAAAGTAATTTATATGATTCATCAGGAATTATGGATATATATAACTGAGTGTCATCAGCATAACAGTGGAAATGAATCCCATGCTGTCGGAAACATATTTAGTAAAAATAATTTTGCTAAAAGCAATGCGACCTGGTAACTTAATAGCGTTTGCTGTGCACAACAATTTTTCTTATTCATAAAATGCTGAAATTGGAAAAGCTTTGAGGACAGCTTCTGCTGGGGACAGGCAGTCCAATACGATGATTGTCCCCAGACAATGGGGATGTCTGGTCACCCTTAATTTACCCCCACCATGCATCATGACTATTATTGACAGTCATGATGCTTGTGTAGTCTCACATCACATCTTGCATTAAAAACAAATATTTACACCTGGCCAGAGCATCTTCCCCTACATGTTTAATGTCTCCTATATTGCTTGTGGTAGACAACACATAGGAAATCCTAAGGCTTTTTTTCAACAATGGCTTTCTTCTTGCCACCCTTTCCACAGAGGCCAGATTTGTGGAAATGCAGGAGTATGGACCGCTTCTCTCACCGGAGCTGTGGATCTTTGATCTCCTCTAGAGTTACCATGGGCCTCTTTCTCTGATTAAGGCTTCCCTCGTCTGGGTAGTCAGTTTGATTGGACTGATATGTTAGTTTTAAATTCTTTTGAAAACAAATTATCCTTTTTTCATTTGATGTTGGAAATATCTGGTAGTTTGTGTCGGTCTATTACACATCAAATCTCAATAAACAACACTGTCGCTGTGATTTGACAAAATCTGAAAAAGAAAAAAAAAACATTTCAGGATGAATACATTTGCAAGGCGCTGTATCCTCAAACATGGAAAACAACTGAGCATGTGTCCCCCAGTGCATTCATCCAAATGACTGAGCAAACCTCTCCTCCCCACAAAAAAAAAAAAAAAAAAAATGCTATTTATAGGGTGCTGTAAGACATTGTACATAGTCTTCACTATCTGGTGACTATACTTCTTTTAGTAAATTGCCACCTTTCCCTTAGAGTTTGATTGAATGTGCATTAAGCGACATTGACAGCTGACAAGTGCTGTGAGTTTCCATCAAATCAAGACATGATCAGAGTGTCTTTCTTCTGCAGTTCGGCACTTTTCCCACGAAACTGTGCAATTCCACTGCAGTTAATTTAAAATATTCAGCAGACAGTTAGGAAGGGAGGGACATGCACACGTGTGGAGAAAAAAGGAAGCGAAGAAAGGGACACGCATAGAGACAGATGAAGGCGGAACGAAAGAAAGATTCAGAGAAGAATGAAGGAGACTGAATGATAGAGAATAGAGAAAACAATGATGATTAAACAGTCTGCTGCATTACCCTGGTATGGTTTTAGTTTGTTTTTATTTATCCATTTAGGATACATTGCCTGGTATTGACTCTCCTTACATCTATTGCGCACCCCAAAAGAAAACGTCACATTTACTTAATTTTTCTTTTTCTGCTCTCTCCCCATCAATCATGCTGTACTTTATCAGAAATGTCTCAAAAGAAGCATGCTGAGCTTCAATATGAGCTCCTTATATTGTATCCCTTCAGTTTTAGCTGAGTCTACAGGTTATCTCATTGTCAACAGAACAAATCAAAAGGCAAACCTGCTTTCACAGTACTCGCAATTCACCATCGTGCAATTGTTACTTTGAGAATAAGATAAGATATCTAAAAGAAGCACAATCTTTTTCGGTTTTGTGATGGAAGTTTTTTGCCTTTATGATTGATGCTGTGAAATCCTAAAGGTGCAGCAAATATTTTGCATATATTTTTCATCAGTACATGGCTATGTTATTGGATGTTTAAAATTTTGATTTAGTTAAATTTAGCTTAAATACTGGTTCTAAATGTGTTCCAATCTAAATGTTTTCAATCTGTAAACAAAGGCAGAGCTGCCACTCAATTTGATTTATTGAGCAAATAGCATCTCTCCCTGTGCTGATGCAATTTGTCCAGATTTAAATACAACATTATGCATGCATCCAGGGGAGAGTCGGACCATATTTATGTAAATTACAGCTAAGTAAAAAGCTTTGTATTCTCAAAAGCTGTAAGGCAGATTGTGCGGAACAAAAACCTTCTGCTGGTGGTTGGTGGTAATTTGGAGGAAATAAAATGATTTGCTGTGCTGCGGACCATTGAAAAAGAACCTGATTGGGAATGATCCAGAAGGTAGAATTTAAAAGAATTTAAAATAGTGAGAGATCCGATATTTCTGCAAATAATTCTCTCACAAAATATGCTGTCTAAATTGTGTTTTAAAATCAATTTGTCAGATCTTAAGACTGTGAAAAATTTGCTCCGATGCTACTAATGCACAGTTTAATAACAGATCTCAGACTAACTCTTTCAAGATAAGCTGTCAATGTTTTCTTTTACAATTTGAGGCATATTGAGAAGTCTGTACCCTATCACCGTTAACCTTTTAAATTCATTAGGCACAATTATGGGGGCATAAACTTTTCAGTTCCTCCTTTGCATATAGAAATCATAAAATTTTGGTCTATATAAAGTGGAGTTGCATTGCTTTTTGGCCTGAATTACTCGTTAATGTACCTCCACTTTCCCCATTTGGCTATTTGTGTAGTATGCTGGGAGACGGTGGGATGAACTACAGATGACTTATCCACTAGTAGCTCCAGAATTCTTCAGCTTGGACTACAAATATGTAAACTGAAAGTCTATGGCTATGTCAAAAATTTCTTATTGGCAAGGACTCTTTAGCCAAAGTAGAAGTGCGTCAGCATTCACCATAATAAGTGCTGTCAGTACGGAATGAGTTAGGAAAGAGAGCCTGTATGCTTCCTATCATAGCTTATTTAGCATAGGTAACTCGTGATGTCCCTTAGTGGACCTAATGAGCTAAAAGGAATTCCCCAATTTTTTATAGAAGCACAGCCCACCTCATTGAAATAAAAAAAAAAAATGTCCAGAGAGAAGAGAACATCATGAGTGAAGTGAAGCGATGCTAGGTCAATCGGTAACGCTAGTACTATTTACAATGACATTATTGCTTCACGTGTACCATGTGTGACACATTTAAATGTATGCACCATAATTTTTAGCTTTGTGTAATGGAGAGCTTCAGCTATTCACTATATTTGTCTAACTGGTGTTTTTTTGTAGTTCTTTGTCAGAAGGCTGTAGGCACGGATCTGACTAGAATCATCCATGTGCATTTCTGTCGCGTAATGACGTTTGAGTTGAAGGCTGTCCGAAATCTGCACAGCAGTCTGAAGCTCCTTTCATCCCCGCGATAGAGTTCTTGCTGTTGTCCTCATGAAAGGTCAAGGAACAGGAGCTAGGAGCTATAATTAGGAAATTTCGGTTGGAGCCCATAAGCTTATTTTGCGATTCCGCAGCAAATACTGTGACGTAATAGTTAAAAAAAACATGAGATAGATCAGAGAAAACTGAAAAGCTTGAAAAATATGATTCCAACAGAATATAAAGGTATCAATGCACCTCCTGAACAGACTACATTCAACATTTATGCATTCCTAGAGACTACCAAGTACACAACAAAATGTATTTAAGGGCTAAAAAAGTTTATTTTGCGTGGTGTGCCCCTTTAAAAAAAAAACTGGTTAATATGAATTACCATTTAAATTTGAATTTATAAATTTAAATTTACCATTTATAAGTCGCACCTGAATATAAATCACAAGATTGGCCAAACTATGAAAAACAAAGTGTGACTTATAGTCCGAAAAATACAGTATTACTGCATATTGGTAAGATGGCTTGCATATTGGCTTGTACTTGTATAGCACCTTATCCAAAGCACTTTACACTGCAATTAGTCATTCACCCACACACTTTCACACCCTGACGGTGGTGAGCTCTGTTAGTAGCCACAGCTGCCCAGAGGCAGACTTACAGAAGTGAGGCTGCCATACATCGGTGCCAAGGGACCCTCTGACCACTGCAGCAGGCAATTTGGGTGAAGTGTCTTGCCCAAGAACACGACTGAGATGGTCAGAGAGGGAGATCAAACCGGCGACCCATCAACTGCAGGATGAACTCCCCAACTCCTGCACCACTGTTGCATATTTTTCAAGATTACATGCGATAATCTCATTACTGAAAATGTAGTTTACTTTAGTCAGTCTTTTATTCCTCTCAATAAATCAGTTAAAAGGCATGCATCCAATGTATTTTGCAATCTGCAGCATCACCTACTGCATCACTACTTAGACGCGGTACTTTAAAGTGCTTCCTATTATCAGATGTTGCTCTTAAGGTTTTGATGAGTGTCTCTTCTAGTCACGGCAGGACCTGGAGTTATCTGTTATCTAAAATAAGAAAATAGAACATGTTGGCTCTTTCTTTGGTCACTTTACTGCATCTGTAGTGTGGCCGAAGAGAAGACTTCTATGGTCTGACAGAAATGTAGGTTCAAATTGCTTCCATCTGGCAGACGTGTTGGCCATGATTAGATAAGCATGTTATTAGTGCAATCTGCTTTGTAAATCTAGAGCAGAAATGAGGCTAAGAGAGGTGGACAAAATGTTTCTTCTCTGTGAATTCAGAGCACCACTGTCCACAAATCCTTGCTGTGACCCAAACTGCCCTTTGAAAGCTAACCAAGAATCCCGGAAAGTTTCTTATTATTTTTTTTGCACACTATTTCTTCACTCTCCTTCTTTCAGTAGAGCTACTTTTCACTTGCTTTAAAATGTAGTCGCACCTTTGCTCACCACCCCCTCTCTGTAGGGTGCTGTCATTGAACAGGTGTGCAGCTACTTCTCTTTATTAATGACAGGCGGCAGAAAAGCAAAGGGGACTATGGCGTGTGGGTGTGTGTGTGTGTGTGTGTGTGTGTGTGTGTGTGTGTGTGTTACAGGCCGGAGAACTGACAAATGCAGGAGTGACTCTGAGGCACGCTCCATCGGCACAGTGACAAATGGATGGAGCAGGAGATGTGTATATATATAAATACAAGACAAATTAGCAGTCTGGCAAGGAACCATGTTGTTCAAAGCTTTAAAAGTTTGCTCTTCCAGTCAGCAAACGCGTTTCTCAAATTCTTTCAAAGATTATTGCAATTCATAATGTCATTTTACAAGTTGAAAATTTCATTTTACCTAAACTGGTTTGACTACTTTTTAATTTTGTTTATTCCTTGACAGGACAAAGGGAAATTATCTTTAATGTTTATCTCATGATTTATCTTATTTTCTAAGACAATAAGATTTTGGCTGTATTTGTCAGGGTTCCACTTTTTATGTATTTTCAGAAGGAAGCATTTCTTGTCATAAATTGTAAGAAAAAACAACAACAACTGAGATGCTTTTCTAGTTAAGCCTTTCTAAAATAACCACAGACTTTACCACAGTATGAGCAAATTAGAAGTGAAGGACTTAACCCTAACCCTGACAAGGAGAGGATATATAAAATATCTTATCCATTTGGCAGCTGTTGTTAGAATAAACCCTTTTTGGACAATAAATATTTTTGGGCAACATGTTTGAAAGTTTAACTGAAACCAAAGAATAGTTAACCAGCAATGTTGTATTCTTTTTTTTTTTAGGAACAGCAGCTATCTCTCAACTGACTGGTATTTCTTTGGGCTACTACTTTGCTATCATCAGCATATAATGTTACATAAAACAACAATCATTATATTCTCACCTCAAGTAAACGCCGAACTGTCAGCAAATTTCTAGCTTTGTTTTTGTTTGCTACAGTATATGATACATAATGGCTCTGACAGTTTGCACTGTTTCTTAGTTCAAATATAGGCTGGAGGATTGGTGGTTTACTGACTTTGACCCTGTTTTAAGTGAGTGGTCAGAGCCATCCAGCAAATATTTTCTTAAAACAACTTTTCTAGTAAAATATTTCTGGTGTTATTGAAGACCTTTGGATACTCTAACTTGAAAGCACGTATATTTCTTGTTCTTCTAAATAAGCAACGGGTTCAGCTGTAAGTACCTCCCCCCCATTTACAGCCAAGTCCTTATTCAACAAGCTGACCTAGTTGCAGTCAGAACAGTATTATTCTTCCAAATGCAAAACTGGTTTCTCCTTCCCTGGTTGACTTATAAATTGAAACCCTCCAAAAAATTCTAACTATGCCAGGGTTGTCTATTTTTTGTTTGTTTGTTTGTTTTTTATTATTTTGTTTGGAGGATAGTTGGAACTTGTGCTTAGGAAGAAAACCTGTATGGACAGAAAAAAAATGTTTTTTTTTTTTATTTTTCAAAATGTTTAGGGCATTTAAAAAATAGCTTGAGATAAAAAAACAAAAACATTTATTTTATTTTTGAAATACAAAAATTTTATCTATTTTTGAGATAAACATTAAAACAGCAATATTAATTGTGTACACTTACCAGGTTAATTAGAAGAGTTAAACTCTCCAACTTTGAATCTATTTCTAAATAAACATGGATCCTTAACTCAAGATTGAAACCTTAATCCAAGTATATTGTTAATATCTTGTCTAATCTGTCTCATGAGCTAGATTTAATATGCCGCTAATGATCCAAGAAATTAACCTAATGTTGGCAATATTCAGAAATATCAAGCAGCACATAACATGTTACATGTACTCCAATCAACTGCATTTTTTTTTTTTTTTTTTTTTTTTTTTGCTAAAACAGCAGTTGAAACTAACATACCACCTTTTTCTGGTTCTTTAGGAAGATTACAGCTGATCATGATAAAGCCACTGGGGACGGTTTATTACCCCTGAGATAAAGCACCAAGGGACATCAACAAGTAATATAAAACAGTTATTATCTGCATAAACATGAAATACATCATCCTTCCTGTGCTTATGAACCAGCCAGCCCAGCCAGATTAGATTGAATTTTAATGATCAACAAGGGGAAAGATGGTTGTTGTTGCTGCACTAAAACAGCCCACTGACAAAGCAAAGAACAAATGTGGTGAAAATTGCAAGTATAATGAATCCACACAAAGTAGAGAATGACTGTTTATTTGATTTTGGATGCAGGCTATTGACACTGTCCACACCATTCATCATCAGCTTTTCCTCCTCAGCTGAGTGTTTTGAGTATTTCCTACTTGCGTTACTGCTGACCTTTTGGAATACTTCAATGCATTTCTCTTTTTCCATGTTTTGTATTCTACCACTCACCTTTTCGTCTGCTGTTTTTTCACAGATATTTTTGTTCTTCTGTTTTTTTTTTATTATATTGTCCTGTGTAAACACATCGAAATAAGAAATGTCAAGACATAAACTTTTATCCCTGCTGTGCCGGTCCACAAAAACAACAAAAACAGCTTGTAAACTCGTGTTTGTTTCTTCCTTACAGTTAAAGTTTCTACTTTAGGAAAATGCTTTGTTTGTGAATGACATTAAAGAGTTGCAGAAAAGAAATGCTCCCACTCATGAGGCTTTGAACAACACACCCTTGACCCCAGTTTAAATCAACCAATGGCAGAGCAGCACACACAATAAGCTTTCAAACTGTACTATAGTGTAACGTAAGTTTGGTAAAATCATGCTGAAATAGAATCCTTCACTTGAAATTAACAGCTGGATTGCCGAAACTTTAAGATAGTATGGTTTTCCAACAGAATGATGATCCTAAACACACTTAAAAACTGTTATTGGAATAACTAAAGCAGATAAATAAGCATGTTAACAATTGAAGGGCAGGTAAATGGTTCACCACAATAATGCCAGGACCCTTAATAACGATTTCAAAAAGTACGTGATGCTGAAAAAGTATCCAAAAAGTTTAGCGCTGAAAGTAAACATCGGACCA